>NC_060918.1:15668524-15673524 GCF_021234035.1 Daphnia pulicaria
CATAATAATCGCCTAAGATGTTAAACCCACACGATTGACATGGTTTTTTATTAAAGTTACTTTTGACTAGATTCCTTAGTGACTCACGAGCTTTATGTTGCTTTGTTTTTAGATGATCTTCAAATACGAGAATCTGATCAAACTACTCTTTTGCAGAAATATTTCTGAGTTCTTTCCAAACTAGTACTGCATCGACCGGGAATGGAACCCGGGCCGCCCAGGTGGCAAGCGAGCATTCTACCACTGAACCATCGATGCGACATTGTTCACGTCTACTGTGCACAAAGAAATTTTTAGAAAATACATTGCATCATCAAAAAAACATTTGTCTAGCAGAGCGTAGTTTCGATCTACGGACCTCTGGGTTATGGGCCCAGCACGCTTCCGCTGCGCCACTCTGCTTATGTTAATTCTTTCAAAAATAGAAACTGATTCCAAAAAATTTGTACTTCTGTTGAACATTTGCGATTTCAATTTTCATAATTATCGCCTAAGATGTTAACCCACACGATTGACATGGTTTTTTTTAAAGTTACTTTTGATTTGATTCCTTAGTGACTCACGAGCTTTATGTCGCTTTGTTTTTAAGTGATCTTCACACACGAGAATCTTATAAAACTACTCTTCTTTTACAGATATATTTCTGAGTTCTTACCAAACTAGTACTGCATCGACCGGGAATCGAACCCGGGCCGCCCACGTGGCAAGCGAGCATTCTACCACTGAACCATCGATGCGACATTGTTCACGTCTACTGTGCACAAAGAAATTTTTAGAAAATACATTGCATCATCAAAAAAACATTTGTCTAGCAGAGCGTAGTTTCGATCTACGGACCTCTGGGTTATGGGCCCAGCACGCTTCCGCTGCGCCACTCTGCTTATGTTTATTCTTTCAAAAATAGAAACTGATTCCAAAAAATTTGTACTTCTGTTGAACATTGGCGATTTCAATTTTCATAATAATCGCCTAAGATGTTAAACCCACACGATTGACATGGTTTTTTATTAAAGTTAATTTTGACTAGATTCCTTAGTGACTCACGAGCTTTATGTTGCTTTGTTTTTAGATGATCTTCAAATACGAGAATCTTATAAAACTACTCTTTTGCAGAAATATTTCTGAGTTCTTACCAAACTAGTACTGCATCGACCGGGAATCGAACCCGGGCCGCCCACGTGGCAAGCGAGCATTCTACCACTGAACCATCGATGCGACATTGTTCACGTCTACTGTGCACAAAGAAATTTTTAGAAAATACATTGCATCATCAAAAAAACATTTGTCTAGCAGAGCGTAGTTTCGATCTACGGACCTCTGGGTTATGGGCCCAGCACGCTTCCGCTGCGCCACTCTGCTTATGTTAATTCTTTCAAAAATAGAAACTGATTCCAAAAAATTTGTACTTCTGTTGAACATTTGCGATTTCAATTTTCATAATTATCGCCTAAGATGTTAACCCACACGATTGACATGGTTTTTTTTAAAGTTACTTTTGATTTGATTCCTTAGTGACTCACGAGCTTTATGTCGCTTTGTTTTTAAGTGATCTTCACACACGAGAATCTTATAAAACTACTCTTCTTTTACAGATATATTTCTGAGTTCTTACCAAACTAGTACTGCATCGACCGGGAATCGAACCCGGGCCGCCCACGTGGCAAGCGAGCATTCTACCACTGAACCATCGATGCGACATTGTTCACGTCTACTGTGCACAAAGAAATTTTTAGAAAATACATTGCATCATCAAAAAAACATTTGTCTAGCAGAGCGTAGTTTCGATCTACGGACCTCTGGGTTATGGGCCCAGCACGCTTCCGCTGCGCCACTCTGCTTATGTTTATTCTTTCAAAAATAGAAACTGATTCCAAAAAATTTGTACTTCTGTTGAACATTGGCGATTTCAATTTTCATAATAATCGCCTAAGATGTTAAACCCACACGATTGACATGGTTTTTTATTAAAGTTAATTTTGACTAGATTCCTTAGTGACTCACGAGCTTTATGTTGCTTTGTTTTTAGATGATCTTCAAATACGAGAATCTTATAAAACTACTCTTTTGCAGAAATATTTCTGAGTTCTTACCAAACTAGTACTGCATCGACCGGGAATCGAACCCGGGCCGCCCACGTGGCAAGCGAGCATTCTACCACTGAACCATCGATGCGACATTGTTCACGTCTACTGTGCACAAAGAAATTTTTAGAAAATAAATTGCATCATCAAAAAAACATTTGTCTAGCAGAGCGTAGTTTCGATCTACGGACCTCTGGGTTATGGGCCCAGCACTCTTCCGCTGCGCCACTCTGCTTATGTTAATTCTTTCAAAAATAGAAACTGATTCCAAAAAATTTGTACTTCTGTTGAACATTGGCGATTTCAATTTTCATAATAATCGCCTAAGATGTTAAACCCACACGATTGACATGGTTTTTTATTAAAGTTAATTTTGACTAGATTCCTTAGTGACTCACGAGCTTTATGTTGCTTTGTTTTTAGATGATCTTCAAACACGAGAATCTGATCAAACTACTCTTTTACAGATATATTTCTGATTTCTTACCAAACTAGTACTGCATCGACCGGGAATCGAACCCGTGGCAAGCGAGCATTCTACCACTGAACCATCGATGCGACATTGTTCACGTCTACTGTGCACAAAGAAATTTTTAGAAAATACATTGCATCATCAAAAAAACATTTGTCTAGCAGAGCGTAGTTTCGATCTACGGACCTCTGGGTTATGGGCCCAGCACGCTTCCGCTGCGCCACTCTGCTTATGTTAAATCTTTCAAAAATAGAAACTGATTCCAAAAAATTTGTACTTCTGTTGAACATTGGCGATTTCAATTTTCATAATTATCGCCTAAGATGTTAACCCACACGATTGACATGGTTTTTTTTAAAGTTACTTTTGATTTGATTCCTTAGTGACTCACGAGCTTTATGTCGCTTTGTTTTTAGGTGATCTTCACACACGAGAATCTTATAAAACTACTCTTCTTTTATCTTTTACAGATATATTTCTGAGTTCTTACCAAACTAGTACTGCATCGACCCGGAATCGAACCCGGGCCGCCCACGTGGCAAGCGAGCATTCTACCACTGAACCATCGATGCGACATTGTTCACGTCTACTGTGCACAAAGAAATTTTTAGAAAATACATTGCATCATCAAAAAAACATTTGTCTAGCAGAGCGTAGTTTCGATCTACGGACCTCTGGGTTATGGGCCCAGCACGCTTCCGCTGCGCCACTCTGCTTATGTTAATTCTTTCAAAAATAGAAACTGATTCCAAAAATTTGTACTTCTGTTGAACATTGGCGATTTCAATTTTCATAATAATCGCCTAAGATGTTAAACCCACACGATTGACATGGTTTTTTATTAAAGTTACTTTTGACTAGATTCCTTAGTGACTCACGAACTTTATGTTGCTTTGTTTTTAGATGATCTTCAAATACGAGAATCTGATCAATCTACTCTTTTGCAGAAATATTTCTGAGTTCTTACCAAACTAGTACTGCATCGACCGGGAATGGAACCCGGGCCGCCCAGGTGGCAAGCGAGCATTCTACCACTGAACCATCGATGCGACATTGTTCACGTCTACTGTGCACAAAGAAATTTTTAGAAAATACATTGCATCATCAAAAAAACATTTGTCTAGCAGAGCGTAGTTTCGATCTACGGACCTCTGGGTTATGGGCCCAGCACGCTTCCGCTGCGCCACTCTGCTTATGTTTATTCTTTAAAAAATAGAAACTGATTCCAAAGAATGTGTACTTCTGTTGAACATTGGCGATTTCAATTTTCATAATTATCGCCTAAGATGTTAACCCACACGATTGACATGGTTTTTTTTAAAGTTACTTTTGACTAGATTCCTTAGTGACTCACGAGCTTTATGTTGCTTTGTTTTTAGATGATCTTCAAATACGAGAATCTGATCAAACTACTCTTTTGCAGAAATATTTCTGAGTTCTTACCAAACTAGTACTGCATCGACCGGGAATCCAACCCGGGCCGCCCACGTGGCAAGCGAGCATTCTACCACTGAACCATCGATGCGACATTGTTCACGTCTACTGTGCACAAAGAAATTTTTAGAAAATACATTGCATCATCAAAAAAACATTTGTCTAGCAGAGCGTAGTTTCAATCTACGGACCTCTGGGTTATGGGCCCAGCACGCTTCCGCTGCGCCACTCTGCTTATGTTAAATCTTTCAAAAATAGAAACTGATTCCAAAAAATTTGTACTTCTGTTGAACATTGGCGATTTCAATTTTCATAATTATCGCCTAAGATGTTAACCCACACGATTGACATGGTTTTTTTTAAAGTTACTTTTGATTTGATTCCTTAGTGACTCACGAGCTTTATGTCGCTTTGTTTTTAGGTGATCTTCACACACGAGAATCTTATAAAACTACTCTTCTTTTACAGAAATATTTCTGAGTTCTTACCAAACTAGTACTGCATCGACCGGGAATCGAACCCGGGCCACCCACGTGGCAAGCGAGCATTCTACCACTGAACCATCGATGCGACATTGTTCACGTCTACTGTGCACAAAGAAATTTTTAGAAAATACATTGCATCATAAAAAAAAAATTTGTCTAGCAGAGCGTAGTTTCGATCTACGGACCTCTGGGTTATGGGCCCAGCACGCTTCCGCTGCGCCACTCTGCTTAAGTTAAATCTTTCAAAAATAGAAACTGATTCCAAAAAATTTGTACTTCTGTTGAACATTGGCGATTTCAATTTTCATAATTATCGCCTAAGATGTTAACCCACACGATTGACATGGTTTTTTTTAAAGTTACTTTTGATTTGATTCCTTAGTGACTCACGAGCTTTATGTCGCTTTGTTTTTAGGTGATCTTCACACACGAGAATCTTATAAAACTACTCTTCTTTTATCTTTTACAGATATATTTCTGAGTTCTTACCAAACTAGTACTGCATCGACCCGGAATCGAACCCGGGCC
>NC_060918.1:15683524-15738524 GCF_021234035.1 Daphnia pulicaria
AACTAGTACTGCATCGACCGGGAATCGAACCCGGGCCGCCCACGTGGCAAGCGAGCATTCTACCACTGAACCATCGATGCGACATTGTTCATGTCTACTGTGCACAAAGAAATTTTTAGAAAATACATTGCATCATCAAAAAAACATTTGTCTAGCAGAGCGTAGTTTCGATCTACGGACCTCTGGGTTATGGGCCCAGCACGCTTCCGCTGCGCCACTCTGCTTATGTTTATTCTTTAAAAAATAGAAACTGATTCCAAAAAATTTGTACTTCTGTTGAACATTTGCGATTTCAATTTTCATAATTATCGCCTAAGATGTTAACCCACACGATTGACATGGTTTTTTTTAAAGTTACTTTTGATTTGATTCCTTAGTGACTCACGAGCTTTATGTCGCTTTGTTTTTAACAAGCGATCTCCCACTCAACCGGACCGTTTTGGTGGAGGTACTTTTCGGATCGTAATCCGGAAAAGGACTTTACAAATCCGGACTAGGTCTATTCTGTTCAGAATCGCATGGCGATTCCAATGGAATTAAGTCCGGATTTTTATCTTTTCCCGTTCACGAGATAATCACGGTTGAAAATCGTGAAATATCACGAAAACCCAAAGTCTCCCCCTCCGACTATATCGCTTTTAGCCGTATATTCGGCTTATACAAAAAAACTAATTTATACAAAATGTAGCCCTTTCATCCCTTTTTCAGAATCCAAAAGGATTTTCTATAATTCTGTAAGATGTCCGAGATATCACGATTTTCGTGATACCCCCATTTCGACATATTTTTCAAGCATTTCATTCGGCGTTGCCGATTGCCGTATATGTGCTTTTCGCCCCCTTTTCTGTCCACTCCTTCCCTTTTTCCCTGTTTCCTATGTATCAAGGCCTTGTATATCGATACAGATGGGACTTGATACATAGGAAACAATGGAAAAAGCGAAGGAGTGGGGGCGAAGTCACATATACGGAAATCGGCAACGCCGAATAAAATGCTTGAAAAATATGTCGAAATGGGGGTATCACGAAAATCGTGATATCTCGGACATCTTACAGAATTATAGAAAATCCTTTTGGATTCTGAAAAAGGGATGAAAGGGCTACATTTTGTATAAATTAGTTTTTTTGTATAAGCCGAATATACGGCTAAAAGCGATATAGTCGGAGGGGGAGACTTTGGGTTTTCGTGATATTTCACGATTTTCAACCGTGATTATCTCGTGAACGGGAAAAGATAAAAATCCGGACTTAATTCCATTGGAATCGCCATGCGATTCTGAACAGAATAGACCTAGTCCGGATTTGTAAAGTCCTTTTCCGGATTACGATCCGAAAAGTACCTCCACCAAAACGGTCCGGTTGAGTGGGAGATCGCTTGTTAAGTGATCTTCACACACGAGAATCTTATAAAACTACTCTTCTTTTACAGATATATTTCTGAGTTCTTACCAAACTAGTACTGCATCGACCGGGAATCGAACCCGGGCCGCCCACGTGGCAAGCGAGCATTCTACCACTGAACCATCGATGCGACATTGTTCACGTCTACTGTGCACAAAGAAATTTTTAGAAAATACATTGCATCATCAAAAAAACATTTGTCTAGCAGAGCGTAGTTTCGATCTACGGACCTCTGGGTTATGGGCCCAGCACGCTTCCGCTGCGCCACTCTGCTTATGTTAAATCTTTCAAAAATAGAAACTGATTCCAAAAAATTTGTACTTCTGTTGAACATTGGCGATTTCAATTTTCATAATTATCGCCTAAGATGTTAACCCACACGATTGACATGGTTTTTTTTTAAAGTTACTTTTGATTTGATTTCTTAGTGACTCACGAGCTTTATGTCGCTTTGTTTTAAGGTGATCTTCACACACGAGAAGCTTATAAAACTACTCTTCTTTTACAGAAATATTTCTGAGTTCTTACCAAACTAGTACTGCATCGACCGGGAATCGAACCCGGGCCGCCCACGTGGCAAGCGAGCATTCTACCACTGAACCATCGATGCGACGTTGTTAAAGTCTACTGTGCACAAAGAAATTTTTAGAAAATACATTGCATCATCAAAAAAACATTTGTCTAGCAGAGCGTAGTTTCGATCTACGGACCTCTGGGTTATGGGCCCAGCACGCTTCCGCTGCGCCACTCTGCTTATGTTTATTCTTTAAAAAATAGAAACTGATTCCCAAAAATGCGTTCTTCTGTTGAACATTGGCGATTTCAATTTTCATAATTATCGCCTAAGATGTTAACCCACACGATTGACATGGTTTTTTTTAAAGTTACTTTTGATTTGATTCTTTAGTGACTCACGAGCTTTATGTCGCTTTGTTTTTAGGTGATCTTCACACACGAGAATCTTATAAAACTACTCTTCTTTTACAGATATATTTCTGAGTTCTTACCAAACTAGTACTGCATCGACCGGAAAACGAACCCGGGCCGCCCACGTGGCAAACGAGCATTCTACCACTGAACCATCGATGCGACATTGTTCAAGTCTACTGTGCACAAAGCAATTTTTAGAAAATACATTGCATCATCAAAAAAACATTTGTCTAGCAGAGCGTAGTTTCGATCTACGGACCTCTGGGTTATGGGCCCAGCACGCTTCCGCTGCGGCACTCTGCTTATGTTTATTCTTTAAAAAATAGAAACTGATTCCAAAAAATGTGTACTTCTGTTGAACATTGGCGATTTCAATTTTCATAATTATCGCCTAAGATGTTAACCCACACGATTGACATGGTTTTTTTTTAAGTTACTTTTGATTTGATTCCTTAGTGACTCACGAGCTTTATGTCGCTTTGTTTTTAGGTGATCTTCACACACGAGAATCTTATAAAACTACTCTTCTTTTACAGATATATTTCTGAGTTCTTACCAAACTAGTACTGCATCGACCGGAAAACGAACCCGGGCCGCCCACGTGGCAAACGAGCATTCTACCACTGAACCATCGATGCGACATTGTTCAAGTCTACTGTGCACAAAGCAATTTTTAGAAAATACATTGCATCATCAAAAAAACATTTGTCTAGCAGAGCGTAGTTTCGATCTACGGACCTCTGGGTTATGGGCCCAGCACGCTTCCGCTGCGCCACTCTGCCTATGTTAAATCTTTCAAAAATAGAAACTGATTCCAAAAAATTTGTACTTCTGTTGAACATTGGCGATTTCAATTTTCATAATTATCGCCTAAGATGTTAAACCCACACGATTGACATGGTTTTTTCTTAAAGTTACTTTTGACTAGATTCCTTAGTGACTCACGAGCTTTATGTTGCTTTGTTTTTAGATGATCTTCAAATACGAGAATCTGATCAAACTACTCTTTTACAGAAATATTTCTGAGTTCTTACCAAACTAGTACTGTATCGACCGGGAATCGAACCCGGGCCGCCCACGTGGCAAGCGAGCATTCTACCACTGAACCATCGATGCGACATTGTTCAAGTCTACTGTGCACAAAGACATTTTTAGAAAATACATTGCATCATCAAAAAAACATTTGTCTAGCAGAGCGTAGTTTCGATCTACGGACCTCTGGGTTATGGGCCCAGCACGTTTCCGCTGCGCCACTCTGCTTATGTTTATTCTTTAAAAAATAGAAACTGATTCCAAAAAATGTGTACTTCTGTTGAACATTGGCGATTTCAATTTTCATAATTATCGCCTAAGATGTTAACCCACACGATTGACATGTTTTTTTTTAAAGTTACTTTTGATTTGATTCCTTAGTGACTCACGAGCTTTATGTCGCTTTGTTTTTAGGTGATCTTCACACACGAGAATCTTATAAAACTACTCTTTTACAGATATATTTCTGAGTTCTTACCAAACTAGTACTGCATCGACCGGAAAACGAACCCGGGCCGCCCACGTGGCAAACGAGCATTCTACCACTGAACCATCGATGCGACATTGTTCAAGTCTACTGTGCACAAAGCAATTTTTAGAAAATACATTGTATCACCAAAAAAACATTTGTCTAGCAGAGCGTAGTTTCGATCTACGGACCTCTGGGTTATGGGCCCAGCACGCTTCCGCTGCGGCACTCTGCTTGTGTTTATTCTTTAAAAAATAGAAACTGATTCCAAAAAATTTGTACTTCTGTTGAACATTGGCGATTTCAATTTTCATAATAATCGCCTAAGATGTTAAACCCACACGATTGACATGGTTTTTTATTAAAGTGATCACTTTTCTATGAAGTGAATGGTTGTAACCATATAGTCTTATATAAGACTATCAGTCTTATATAAGAATATCTGGCAACAGTGTTTCCAACACTGTAGCAGACAACTATTCACAAGCAAGTCCCGGCCGGGGAAACACGTGAAATTGTGTTACAGTCCTTCAATTTAGTGAAAATCAACATACTTGGATTAACTTGACATTGAATTCGAAGAAAAAGTGCTACTATGGCGAAACCCTTTTTCCCAAAGGACTGGGAAACTCTCACGGCAGAAGATTTGGCCACTGCCAGAGCTAGATTGGCGGGATTCATCGAGGCCGTTCCGGATCGTGAAAAAGTTCTCCGTGAGGTAATAAGAATTTTAAATGCAAATCGTTCACCTGGAAGAATTGTATGTCACTGACGGGACATGATAGGCTGCATGTAACCAGTCATGAGCCAATTAAAATTTATTAAAATTTTAGCCAACAACGACGACACGACGACGTGATATTTCATATTGCATGTCCCAGTCATGAGTATTGCATTGTCGTTTGTTTGGCTGCTGTATCTTTTACCTTTATTTTCAGCAACTAAGTTCAATTTAACCAACGCCGGATAGGCAAGTGGCGTCAAATAAATTCAAAATTTTTAATGTAGATCGAGAAAAGCATTACCTCTCCGCCGGTGCTTTAATTAGCCAACATGGGCCCGTTGCCGAAAAATGTCAGAACCTAACGTGTTTAACGAACGTTATGTCTGAGAAAATCGAATAATTTGTGGTTATGATTCCACTTATCCTTTCACTAATTGTGCTGCATGTAATAGACATGAGCCAAGACTCAACCGCATGTATTCAGCCATGGGTTGCAGTAATTGTAGATTACTTTGACGATGTTTTCCATCGATTCTTTTTTAACCTGTGAGCTGCATGTAATCAGACATGAGCCAGGACCGACCGCATGTATTCAGCCATGGGTTACAGTAATTGACAGATACTTCGACGTTGTTTTCAACCGATCTTTTTAAACTAAAGCTGCATGTAACCAGACATGAGCCGGGAATTAAACGCATGTACACAGCCATGGTTTGAGAGAATTACACCAACAGTCGGACTGCATGTAACCAGACATGAGCCAAGAGAGAAACACCACCGATCCAATCTCTGAGAAACGTTTCTATCCGATCATAGGATATAGCCAAGATCTTTAGTCATAAGATGCTTGTTTACTGTAAATATGGAATTCTCCAATGACAACAACTGTTATTTGTTTGTCTATTGCAGCAACTGGAAGCTACACAAAAGGCCCTGCTGCCTCTTCAAAATGGAATCCTTACATCAATAGCCTTGATTAATACAATGCCCGCCGGCGTCACGAAACAAGCAGCCATGAATACTCTTGCCGAGTTCCGAAAATCGGATGAATCCATGCGAGATCGCCTCTTTGTACTACAAGTGTGGCGCAAATACGATCAAGAAACTGCCGACAAGCTTGCACGACGAAAGGCTGGTGAGTTCCTGGACCCGGAACTGGCAAAGGTGTTGGAAGAGCGGGAGAAGAAGATGGACCGCGAGAAACGTGAACGTGAGAGAGAAAAAGAGAGACACGGCAGCCGATCAAAACGCTACAAAGGTGGCGCATCCTACCACGGCGACTACTCTTTAAGCCGATCGGATCATGGACCCTACCAATCTACCGGACGTGGTGGCAACGGACACGGTGGTGGTGGCTATGGACACGGAGGTCGAGGTGGGAACACGAGAGACGGAAAACGACCAGACAAGTCGGAATTCAAATGTCATCTCTGCGGGCAACCGGGACATTTTTTCAAACAATGTCCAAAGCAACACAAGTAAACATTCCGCTGTCTACTACTAATGAGTCAATAAACAATAAATGTGTTGTACAGGAGACTTATACGGAATTTTTTATTATTTGTGTTCAACTACTGCAGTGAACTGGTAGACACTGGTGCCTCTGACACTGGACGGCATGTTGCTGAGGCAGACAGCCCGAGGCCAGACGAGAGTTTTGCTCAACAAAAGAGCACTCCTGTGATAGAGTTCTATCCTGGTTCAATCCATTCAGAAGATGTCAGGGCTTTCTGGCAGAATGACCTACAGGCCGGTGAATGGGTTATGGACGTATTAACCCAGGGATATGTAATCCCTTTCGTTGAATCACCTCCAGCTTACGAGGAGGCCAACAACAAATCGGCTCTGCAAGATATGCCTTTTGTTATTCAAGCGGTCGCTGAACTTCAAAAACGTGGAGTTATTGAGTTCAGAGACAAGAAGCCGCTCTGCGTATCTCCTTTAACGGTATCAAAGAAATTCGGCCGAGACGGTATAACCAAAAACAGACTCTGTTGGGACGGGTCCAGATGTGTCAACTTGTATGTAAAGGAACAAAAAGTTGTGCTCTCCCATCTTCGGAGGTCGTTGGAGATAACAAGAGAAGGGGACTTCCAAGTGACGTACGATCTCAAGGCGGCCTACCATCACGTCCGGATTCACCCGTCACAAACAAAGTATTTAGGTGCTGCCATACCAAAACCAGACGGTGGTAAACAGTATTTTGTCTTCTTATACCTTCCCTTCGGACTGTCCTCAGCTGTACACTGTCTGACAAAGCTCTTCAAACCTGTGAACTCCTATATTCACGAAAGGGGGATTCGACATTCAATTTATCTGGACGACGGCAGGATCGTCGCAGAAACAAAGTGCAAAGCAGAAGATCAACGTACGTTCGTCTACAAAGTTCTAAAATCTTCGGGATGGATACTGGAAGTCGAAAAATCCGACAAAGACGGAGATGCTAACCAGTCCAAGGAATACCTCGGATTCATTATCGACACTGCCAGCATGACAGTCCGTCTTCAGGAAGCCAAGAAACAACGCATACTACAACAAGTTTCGGAGACGATCTCACACGGATCAAAATCGTTTCCAGCCAAAGAATTAGCCGGAACTATCGGGAAAATAGTAGCAACGGAACCGGCACTAGGGCCGATAGTTGTAATAGCAGCCAGGGCTTCTTACGCAGTTTTAGAGGAGGCCACACAACGGAGAGGATGGAATTCGTCGTTGGTGATGAGTAAAGAAGCTCAAGACGGCTTACAATTCTTCGTCGACAATTGCTCAAAATTTGAGAATTCCCCCATTCGATCGGCGGCTACTGAAATTTCTGTCCTGTCCATCATCGGACCGCCCAGTTCATTCATGAAATCTAGTTTCGTCGCTAATCATGTGCGCACAAACGAAGAAAAAATCTGGGCCAGCGACGCGTCCGGATATGCAACCTGTGCCTACTCAATTAAAGGAGATCACCTTTATTTCCGTGGAATTTTAAACGAAGACGAAAGAATGTTGTCTTCCGGTCACCGAGAACTACTGGCTGTCGCAAAAACAATGGAATATTATGAACAAACAGGCACGTTCACCACCAAGGCCACCAACATCTATTGGCTCACTGACAGCCAAAACTTGGTGACTTTTTTGACAAAAGGATCGGGAAAATGTCACATCCAAAAGGATGTTTTTCAAATAATGATTCGTTGCAAGAGACTTAACACCAGAATTATCCCAATCCATCTACTACGAGACGACCCCCGAATTAAGATAGCAGACGATGGTTCAAAGACGACTGACACGGACAATTGGCAAGTCGATGACCAAACTTTCCAAAGGAACAGGACAAGATTTAAATTCACCATCGATCTATTCGCTTCCGACCGCAATTCAAAATGCCAACGTTTCTATTCCAATTTCTTTTGTCCTGGTACGTCAGGCATTGACGCTTTTTCCCATTCGTGGGATGACGAAGTGGCTTGGATCTGTCCACCAATACAGGAGATCATCAGAATTGTTAGACGATTAAAGACTTCAAGAACTACTGGAATTTTGTTCGTACCGAAATGGAAAACGGCGGATTACTGGGTGGAAATCTTTAACAATGAAGGCAGACTTCTTTGGCCTTTTAACTACATGGAAACCTGTAGGCCTTTCATCATTCAAGGAACTTACAATCCACATTCTCCATTTGCAGAGAAAACCAAATTTGAATTTCTTCAACTTTGTTTTAACTCACGTCTGTAGGACCAAACAATGTTTCGATTAAATAAATGACGAAACGGCGAATGTGACAAAGACTGCCAGTTACCTTAATTATTATTTGTACAACTCAAACTTTCTTTTGCAACAACTCCGACATAGAGAGACGACTTGGGATGGAGAGATCAACATATTTGGCGGGCATTGCATCGGAACGCCACCCTCCCAGACGTTTCAGCTGTTTGTCAGTAGCTCCATGAGCTGCTGCTGTAGTCGCTCCACCTCTCTTTCCAGAATGCTCACCGTAGAGTTTCTCGTCGTAACCCAACAAGTTCATCAACTTCTTCAGGTCAGTCAAAGCCCCACTGTACGGTACAGATTTGGCAGGATTTGGGGAATTTTTGGCAGTACACAAAGGAACGAGATAACCATCGTAGGAAAGGCCAAGGAATCGGAAATAGTTCAACGTAAGCTGAACAGGACAGCGTTTAACGTCTGGATTTGAGGCTACTACACGCTCACCACCCTCGGTATACTGGTCGTTCTTCCCACCTTTGAATAAAATCCTCAGATGGGGCGAAGGGTCCGTGACGTAGTTGACGTCTTTTCTACAAAGCTTGACGATGTCGCTAAACCTTCCGAGAGTGTGATACTCCATCGAGATCCTCCATACTGTTCTCCACAGAACAACAGACGCCCGCAGTCCGTCTCTTCCATGTTGAGTTTGGTAGAGGTGGGCTTGTCCAGAATTTCTTCAGTAATTGGCAATTTGGCAGCACGAGTCTGTGGATGTTCATTACGAAACCCACGAAACAAAGTGGATATTGTTTCATGAGTTGTCGGCGACGGCAGCATACGAATCCGGTGCTCATTAGCAATGGCAGCACTCAGCATAACAACCTTGGAATAGGACTGGTCCCGCATCATCACGAGGGATAGACAAGCGGCCAAATGCTCATGACCAACCCCAAACTCTGGTACTTGGTTTCGGCAGCAAAAATCACGCCAGATTCCGTACACGCGGTCGTACTATGGGATCGAAGGGAAGCATGTTTTCACTGGCATACAACTACAAGTAATGAACGAAGGAATACCTGCTGCTTTGTTGAGCTTCGTACGGATTTCGACAGATAATGCTGAGCGGCTTCAAGACCCAAAGACAACTCGGATTTCTGACCCTGGGCAGTTGACACGATATCTAGACTTTGGCTCTCCATTTTCTATACTACAGATTCGGACAGTACCGCTCACGAAATAACAGCAGCCGATGGTACTTTAAGACCGATGTTGCCTCGTATATGTTTTTTATTCTCATATAGGCATCATACCAAATCGATTGCCTCAATTTAGTTCCATTTGCTTGCCACTTTTATTTCAGAGGGTTACAGGCACTAATCACCTGGTATCTGGAATGAAGTGTTAGGGGTTTGTATGACCCAACCGCTTGCTTGGAACCTAATTATTTGATAGAGTATACAGTAGTATACAGTAAGGTACAGTAGTGAACGTAAGAGAAAAGTGTACTTTTCAAACGTGTTAACATTGAAAAGTGATCACTTTTCTATGAAGTGAATGGTTGTAACCATATAGTCTTATATAAGACTATCAGTCTTATATAAGACTATCTGGCAACAGTGTTTCCAACACTATAGCAGACAACTATTCACAAGCAAGTCCCGGCCGGGGAAACACGTGAAATTGTCCCACCCACCCACCCTCAGGAGTGCTACGCACTGAGTGTTGGAACCAGAGGGTTACAGAACCAATTCAGAGGGTTACAGGCACTAATCACCTGGTATCTGGAATGAAGTGTTAGGGGTTTGTATGACCCAACCGCTTGCTTGGAACCTAATTATTTGATAGAGTATACAGTAGTATACAGTAAAGGTACAGTAGTGAACGTAAGAGAAAAGTGTACTTTTCAAACGTGTTAACATTGAAAAGTTACTTTTGACTAGATTCCTTAGTGACTCACGAGCTTTATGTTGCTTTGTTTTTAGATGATCTTCAAATACGAGAATCTGATCAAACTACTCTTTTGCAGAAATATTTCTGAGTTCTTACCAAACTAGTACTGCATCGACCGGGAATCGAACCCGGGCCGCCCACGTGGCAAGCGAGCATTCTACCACTGAACCATCGATGCGACATTGTTCAAGTCTACTGTGCACAAAGAAATTTTTAGAAAATACATTGCATCATCAAAAAAACATTTGTCTAGCAGAGCGTAGTTTCGATCTACGGACCTCTGGGTTATGGGCCCAGCACGCTTCCGCTGCGCCACTCTGCTTATATTTATTCTTTCAAAAATAGAAACTGATTTCAAAAAATTTGTACTTCTGTTGAACATTGGCGATTTCAATTTTCATAATTATCGCCTAAGATGTTAACCCACACGATTGACATGGTTTTTTTTAAAGTTACTTTTGATTTGATTCCTTAGTGACTCACGAGCTTTATGTCGCTTTGTTTTTAGGTGATCTTCACACACGAGAATCTTATAAAACTACTCTTCTTTTACAGATATATTTCTGAGTTCTTACCAAACTAGTACTGCATCGACCGGAAAACGAACCCGGGCCGCCCACGTGGCAAACGAGCATTCTACCACTGAACCATCGATGCGACATTGTTCAAGTCTACTGTGCACAAAGAAATTTTTAGAAAATACATTGCATCATCAAAAAAACATTTGTCTAGCAGAGCGTAGTTTCGATCTACGGACCTCTGGGTTATGGGCCCAGCACGCTTCCGCTGCGCCACTCTGCTTATGTTTATTATTTCAAAAATAGAAACTGATTTCAAAAAATTTGTACTTCTGTTGAACATTGGCGATTTCAATTTTCATAATTATCGCCTAAGATGTTAACCCACACGATTGACATGGTTTTTTTTAAAGTTACTTTTGATTTGATTCCTTAGTGACTCACGAGCTTTATGTCGCTTTGTTTTTAGGTGATCTTCACACACGAGAAACTTATAAAACTACTCTTTTACAGATATATTTCTGAGTTCTTACCAAACTAGTACTGCATCGACCGGGAAACGAACCCGGGCCGCCCTCGTGGCAAACGAGCATTCTACCACTTAACCATCGATGCGACATTGTTCGACTGAACTCGACGCGTTCTAAGCGACGAGCCAATGGTTAGTTACATTTACAAATAAAATGCCACGAAACGCAGATAGTAGGATTCGAACCTACGCTCCAAGATGGAAACTGACTTCGAGTCAGTCGCCTTAACCACTCGGCCATATCTGCATTCACTACTTTAGCAAAATATTTCGAATTTATCAGTACCTTTTTAGAGTGGAAAATATTTAATGAAAGAATCATAGTGGCCCGTAAGAGGATCGAACTCATGACCTCCGCGTTATTAGCACGGCGCTCTAACCAACTGAGCTAACAGGCCAATATTCTTAATATATTAATCAAAGGTTCATTCATCATCAGTTAGGTATACTCTGTGTGTCTTTAGAGAGAATGAATTAAGATATCTACCAAGCAAGGCTATATCAGCAGCCAATTTCAATCGTCACTGTGAAGGCAATGCAAGCCAGTGATATTCATTGAGTGTTCGAGATATATTTGTAGTTTTATTGATCTGACATGATTCCCCATGGTTTGTGGTTAACTACTACTCATCATGAACTAATAGTTTCGTCATATGCTATTAATCGTGGCGGGACTCGAACCCGCAATTTTCGGATAACTACTTTCATAGAAGTCCGACGCCTTATCCATTAGGCCACACGACCTACACTTAAAAAAAGTGCTAGGATTTTGCATGTCTCATTTAACCTGCTCTTCAGTAAGGTCAAACGGAAATATTGGTGAACCAATAAATATTATTACTAGATTGTCTGACAATTCGGGGCAGTTGTGGCCGAGTGGTTAAGGCGATAGACTTGAAATCTATTCCTCTCTGAGGGCGTAGGTTCGAACCCTACCAACTGCGGTGAATTGCCATTTGATTCACATGCTAGTATTTTCTAGTGGAACAACTCATTTTCAATCGTTTACTAATATCTCAAATTTACGCATGATTACAAATATGAACTGTGCAGTCATGGGTATCCTAGGTCCCGGGATCTATCTCGAAACCGTGGAGCCATGACCTGTCACTTGGCGTTTCCAGAAACGTGTCTATTTTTCAGAACCAGTGCCGAAATGCATTATGGCGGTCTTTGAGTGTAGTTTACAAACACAAAATGTAGTCAGAGACAAATTGTAGAAAATATATATTAGAACTAAGAATAATGAACGCATGCATTTGATAGAAAAGGGAGTTTAATACCAAAGTAACACACACTTCACAAATGATCACTTGAGACAATACTTATACGTCGAAACGCGGCTGGAGTAGAAACAAGAAGAAGTGTAGAACGTCACATAGCAGACGAAGGAAACTTTGACAAGAATTGGGAGAGATAGGTTTTGGCAACAATGGGGTTCAGCAACAGAGTTGGGGTAACGCTTGAATTGAAAAACACAACACGTCCCTCAAGTCAAGCGTGCAGCAACTAAGGCAAAGAACTGCGTCCCTCGAGTGCACTACTCTGGTAGCTCATGAATGTTGAGATCGTTCCGCAATTTTTCGAATCTTGGGACAGCGAGGGCCTTTGTGAAAATATCCGCAAGTTGGGATTCAGTCTCGATGTAGGAGATGTTGATCCGTCCTTCCTGCTGAGCATCTCGTACGAAGAAGAAACGCACATCCATGTGTTTCGTGCGCTGGTGAAAGACAGGATCGTGGATTAGTGCGATTGCACCTTGATTGTCACACCGCAAGGGTGTTGCTGATTCGATGGCTCCTAGTTCTAGGTGGAGGCGTTTGAGCCAGATTCCTTCTTTTGTACTTTCCGCCGCTGAGATGAATTCTGCTTCTGTTGTAGAAAGGGCTACGCACGTTTGGCGTCGACTGAACCATGAGACGGCGCCATTGTAGAGAAGGAAGACGGCTCCTGACGTAGATTTTCTACTTTCCAGGTCGCCAGCATAGTCCGAGTCACAGTAACCACATAACTCGCTGCTCCCACCGCCGAATAGTAGTCCGAAGTTGATTGTCTTTTTGAGGTAAGCTAGAATGCGCTTCAAGGCCTTCCAGTGTTCCAGGCCAGGATTCTGTGAGTATCTGGAGACCTGGCCAACCGCGTAAGCGATATCAGGCCTTGTGAGATGTGTGAGATGCATTAATGATCCAATGCATTCCATGAAGGGAATGTTGGCCATTTCTTCCTTCTCCTCTTCGTTTTTTGGACTCATTTGTGGCGATAGTTTGACACATGGGTCCGCAGGGATTGCAAGAGGGTTACAGCTGCTCATGTTGAATCGTTCTAGGATTTTCTTGACATACTCTGGTTGGGAGAGATGAATGGTTCCAAGAGATCGGTTGCGATTCATGTCGATTCCTATGAAGCGATCTGCGGGGAGGGATCGTACTTCAAACTCTTTGCCCAGAAATTCCACTATGTCTGTGAGGGCTGATTGGATGTTGCTTAAGATGAGTCCGTCATCAACGTATAGGATGAATATGGTAAGTTCTTCATCGGTCTCCCCCGGACGGAGGTGACGGTAATATACGCAGGGGTCCGCTTGACTTCTTTTCAATCCAAATTTGATGAGGAATTCGTTGAACTTGATGTTCCAGACCCTCGAAGCTTGTTTCAGACCATAAATGCTTTTATTAAGGCGGCAAACTTCTTGTTCCCTACCTGGGACTACGAAACCTTCGGGCTGCTGCATGTAGATTTCTTCGTCTAGTATGCCATACAAGAACGCTGTTTTCACATCAAGTTGGATCATCTCTAGGTTTTTTGCTGCGGCGATGGACAGGATAAGACGTAGTGAATAGTTCTTGGCTACGGGTGCGTAGGTGTCGGTGTAGTCCAGTCCGAACACTTGCGAGTACCCTTTGATGACGAATCGGGCTTTATATCTAGGAGCTGTGGTCTTGAATCCAGGTTTGAATGTCATCACCCATTTGTTGACATAGCCTCCTCGCGTTCCATGTAGATATCCTCTTCCTCGACCTCTTCCTCGACCTCTTCCACCACCACCGGCGGCAAATGCTTCTTCAGTTGGGGCTTCTGTCCTTTGATAGGACTTAACCACGCTTTCTTCACATAGGAGACGTTGAAGTAAGTGGTCGAGTGTTCGATCTGCTGCTGGAACGGCAGCCCATACTGATCTTACAATGCGATAGGTTTCTGGCAGTGTCGCTAAAGCTTTTGACACTAGTTGGATGTCGCTGAGGGGCTGATCTCGCTCTTTCAGTTTGTCAGCAGTGTTGGATAGCTTTTGTATGTGAGTACGCATGTCATCACCTGCAGTGTATGAGAAGTCATAGTAATTTTGCCACAGTAGGTGTAGATGCTCTTCTGTGTGTAGCTGATAATGCAGATTGAGTTTTGTCCACATCTGGGCTGCATTCAAACCGGGAGTGTACAGGTTTTGCTTCATCTCCCTTGTAATAGTTGCCATAATGCAATTGCGAGCTAGCACGTCCTTCTTTTTCCATTGTCTTATCTCCGTCTCATTCGTGATATCTCCATCATCATCATAGTCCTGTATAAAAAAATAAGGAAAAATAAATGAGTGCTGTTGGTTATCTTAGGTAGACATTGGTAGTTAAGTAATAACATAAAAAAAAATCAATTGCTTAGGCAATGAGGGGAGTCTAATGAACCTATGTTCTAAACCAATATATCTGCGTGAGCAATGTAAGAGTAAATAAGAGATAATCAATCATGAATGTTTCTCCTTCAATTGCGTGAGCAATGAATAATAAAAAAATAAAAGGAAAGAATCCTTTCCCAATAAAAAGGGATTGCGTGAGCAATGTTAGAGTGAATATGAGATAATCAATCATGAATGATTCTCCTTAGATTGCGTGAGCAATGAATAGTAAAAGAATAAAAAGGAAATAATCCTTTCCAAAGAAAAGGATTGCGTGAGCAATGTATGCAGTAGACGCTCTCACATGTGAGATTGGTCCACACTTGCAGGATAAAAGCATACAACTTAAAAGCATGTGTGAACGATGAGCAACCATGTGCTCTGGAATGAGGATTGTCTGCGAGAAAGAAAATAAAAATGTTTCTGTGAAAGTTTACCTCATCTGGACATAGTTCTAGTCCTAACACCACGTCAGCAATGTCCAGATTCTGAAAACACAGGTCAATCTCATAATTCCATTCACGATGGTTCGTCCCATCAAACTTGGGTACGTGGGACACTGCTCTCATGGAATTATCTGGTACAGCATGCTCTGCCATTCTAAATTTGGATGCAGCACAATGTACCTGGGCCCATAACCTGTAGAAAATATATATTAGAACTAAGAATAATGAACGCATGCATTTGATAGAAAAGGGAGTTTAATACCAAAGTAACACACACTTCACAAATGATCACTTGAGACAATACTTATACGTCGAAACGCGGCTGGAGTAGAAACAAGAAGAAGTGTAGAACGTCACATAGCAGACGAAGGAAACTTTGACAAGAATTGGGAGAGATAGGTTTTGGCAACAATGGGGTTCAGCAACAGAGTTGGGGTAACGCTTGAATTGAAAAACACAACACAAATTATAGGATGAAAGAATGTGTACCCATTTTGTTTACGAAGAATAGAAAAACGTCCGTACTTCGGTCCGTAAAAGATCTATAAGCAATCGTAAAATTTAAAAATGAACTCGAACGGAAAACTATTGCAATACCAATTATTAAGCCCGGTTAGCTCAGACGGTAGAGCGCGGGACTTTTAATCCTGAGGTCAAGGGTTCAAGTCCTTTATCGGGCGGCTAGTCTTTTGATTTTAGTTAGTATTGTTGGTTTTCCACCATTTATTATCAAGTTAATATCGTTTGAATTGAATTAATATCGTTGAATCACCATTTATTATCAAGTTAATATCGTTTGAAATCATTCACCATTATGGGCAGAATTCATAGATGTTCATAGACGACAACACGAGTTCTCATGGTGTTTCTTTATGTTAATTCCTACGATGTAGAGAAAGTGCGAACCAAAAGGAAGTACATTCGGATATAGGTCGTGGAACATACACAAACAATGAAATGAGATAGTGAGAAAGAGTATCCCTCATTGTGAGAGTAGAAAGCCTTGATATTTGATACAACTAATTGCAATAGTAAATGTATGTCCAGTTATAGAACTCGAAAGCTGTAAATAGAGTTTGTAGTTAAGATTATTCAAAAAACCTGGTTTTCAAGATTGAGACGATGTCCACAGACGGTAATCGCTGTATGTTTATATAACATGGGACGTTTGGCTATCTTCTAGGAAAAACCTTTGCAATATAACGTCATTCCTTGAATAGGAGATTCAATATTACTCAGCCTTTGTGGCCTAATGGATAAGGCACCGGCCTCCTAAGCCGGGGATTGCGAGTTCGAGTCTCGCCAGAGGTAGCGAGCAACCGAAACTATAATTATCGAAAATCGTCGTTAAATTGGCAATTACTTGTCTTTTGTTTTACTGTTTTCAAGCAAAAATTTTCATTGGTCCAAGTGTTGGGAAATCGCTGAAATGACATGCTTAAACTTGGAAACCTTTGCCAGTGACAATTACTTGGCAGCGGAACTTATTCTGCTGTTTTACAGGTGAACTCTGACTCTCTCATCCTTCTCTGCCGTCTTCACTGGTTCCTGGAGCAACAACGCGCTGAATTCAAGACGCTGGTCATGATGGTAAGGTGCATTCTCGGCAACGTGTAATTGTTGTCTCTCATCTACTTTTAGAAACTATCTAAACCTGGCCTACGATCACAGACCTCGACTTCGATGGACCTGACTGTTCTTACTACTCGTACGGACCATTGTTGAGAGCATGCCTTATCCAGGGTCACCCCGTTGCTTAGTTTGTCTTGTCTTGTCCAGGGCCATCACATATGCTAAAGACCTAAAGACCTTTCGTTCTTCTCTCACTGTGTACTCCCCTACTGATTTTAAACTTGGATGTTCTCCCAAAAAATGACTAGAAATAACTTCTGGCGTCACTTGATCAAATGTTGTGTAGTTACATTTACAAGTAAAATGCCACAAAACGCAGATAGTAGGATTCGAACCTACGCTCCAAGATGGAAACTGATTTCGAGTCAGTCGCCTTAACCACTCGGCCATATCTGCATTCACTACTTTAGCAAAATATTTCGAATTTATCAGTACCTTTTTAGAGTGGAAAATATTTAATGAAAGAATCATAGTGGCCCGTAAGAGGATCGAACTCATGACCTCCGCGTTATTAGCACGGCGCTCTAACCAACTGAGCTAACAGGCCAATATTCTTAATATATTAATCAAAGGTTCATTCATCATCAGTTAGGTATGCTCTGTGTGTCTTTAGAGAGAATGAATTAAGATATCTACCAAGCAAGGCTATATCAGCAGCCAATTTCAATCGTCACTGTGAAGGCAATGCAAGCCAGTGATATTCATTGAGTGTTCGAGATATATTTGTAGTTTTATTGATCTGACATGATTCCCCATGGTTTGTGGTTAACTACTACTCATCATGAACTAATAGTTTCGTCATATGCTATTAATCGTGGCGGGACTCGAACCCGCAATTTTCGGATAACTACTTTCATAGAAGTCCGACGCCTTATCCATTAGGCCACACGACCTACACTTAAAAAAAGTGCTAGGATTTTGCATGTCTCATTTAACCTGCTCTTCAGTAAGGTCAAACGGAAATATTGGTGAACCAATAAAT
This sequence comes from Daphnia pulicaria, assembly GCF_021234035.1. Taxonomy (NCBI): domain Eukaryota; kingdom Metazoa; phylum Arthropoda; class Branchiopoda; order Diplostraca; family Daphniidae; genus Daphnia; species Daphnia pulicaria. The sequence goes on from NC_060918.1 coordinate 15,701,497, forward strand.
ATTATTACTAGATTGTCTGACAATTCGGGGCAGTTGTGGCCGAGTGGTTAAGGCGATAGACTTGAAATCTATTCCTCTCTGAGGGCGTAGGTTCGAACCCTACCAACTGCGGTGAATTGCCATTTGTTTCACATGCTAGTATTTTCTAGTGGAACAACTCATTTTCAATCGTTTACTAATATCTCAAATTTACGCATGATTACAAATATGAACTGTGCAGTCATGGGTATCCTAGGTCCCGGGATCTATCTCGGAACCGTGGAGCCATGACCTGTCACTTGGCGTTTCCAGAAACGTGTCTATTTTTCAGAACCAGTGCCGAAATGCATTATGGCGGTCTTTGAGTGTAGTTTACAAACACAAAATGTAGTCAGAGACAAATTATAGGATGAAAGAATGTGTACCCATTTTGTTTACGAAGAATAGAAAAACGTCCGTACTTCCGTCCGTAAAAGATCTATAAGCAATCGTAAAATTTAAAAATGAACTCGAACGGAAAACTATTGCAATACCAATTATTAAGCCCGGTTAGCTCAGACAAGCCCATGGAGCTCATCGCCTAAGATGTTAACCCACACGATTGACATGGTTTTGTTTTAAAGTTACTTTTGATTTGATTCCTTAGTGACTCACGAGCTTTATGTCGCTTTGTTTTTAGGTGATCTTCACACACGAGAATCTTATAAAACTACTCTTTTACAGATACATTTCTGAGTTCTAACCAAACTAGTACTGCATCGACCGGGAATCGTACCCGGGCCGCCAACGTGGCAAGCGAGCATTCTACCACTGAACCATCGATGCGACATTGTTCAAGTCTACTGTGCACAAAGAAATTTTTAGAAAATACATTGCATCATCAAAAAAACATTTGTCTAGCAGAGCGTAGTTTCGATCTACGGACCTCTGGGTTATGGGCCCAGCACGCTTCCGCTGCGCCACTCTGCTTATGTTTGTTCTTTAAAAAATAGAAACTGATTCCAAAAAATGTGTACTTCTGTTGAACATTGGCGATTTCAATTATCGCCTAAGATGTTAACCCACACGATTGACATGGTTTTTTTAAAAGTTACTTTTGATTAGATTCCTTAGTGACTCACGAGCTTAATGTTGCTTTGTTTTTAGGTGATCTTCAAACAAGAGAATCTGATCAAACTACTCTTTTACAGATATATTTCTGAATTCTTACCCAACTAGTACTGCATCGACCGGGAATCGAACCCGGGCCGCCCACGTGGCAAGCGAGCATTCTACCACTGAACCATCGAGGCATAATTATTCAATTCTACTGTGCACAAAGAAATTTTTACAAAATACATTGCATCATCAAAAAAACATTTGTCTAGCAGAACGTAGTTTCGATCTACGGACCTCTGGGTTATGGGCCCAGCACGCTTCCGCTGCGCCACTCTGCTTATGTTTATTCTTTAAAAAATAGAAACTGATTCAAAAAAATTTGTACTTCTGTTGAACCTTGGCGATTTCAATTTTCATAATAATCGCCTAAGATGTTAAACCCACACGATTGACATGGTTTTTTATTTAAGTTACTTTTGATTAGATTCCTTAGTGACTCACGAGCTTTATGTTTCGTTTTTAGGTGATCTTCAAACACGAGAATCTGATCAAACTACTCTTTTACAGATATATTTCTGATTTCTTACCAAACTAGTACTGCATCGACCGGGAATCGAACCCGTGGCAAACGAGCATTCTACCACTGAACCATCGATGCAACTTTGCTCAAGTCTACTGTGCACAAAGAAATTTTTAGAAAATACATTGCATCATCAAAAAAACATTTGTCTAGCAGAGCGTAGTTTCGATCTACGGACCTCTGGGTTATGGGCCCAGCACGCTTCCGCTGCGCCACTCTGCTTATGTTTATTCTTTCAAAAATAGAAACTGATTCCAAAAAATTTGTACTTCTGTTGAACATTGGCGATTTCAATTTTCATAATTATCGCCTAAGATGTTAAACCCACACGATTGACATGGTTTTTTCTTAAAGTTACTTTTGACTAGATTCCTTAGTAACTCACGAGCTTTATGTTGCTTTGTTTTTAGATGATCTTCAAATACGAGAATCTGATCAAACTACTCTTTTACAGATATATTTCTGAGTTCTTACCAAACTAGTACTGCATCGACCGGAAAACGAACCCGGGCCGCCCACGTGGCAAACGAGCATTCTACCACTGAACCATCGATGCGACATTGATCAAGTCTACTGTGCACAAAGCAATTTTTAGAAAATACATTGCATCATCAAAAAAACATTTGTCTAGCAGAGCGTAGTTTCGATCTACGGACCTCTGGGTTATGGGCCCAGCACGCTTCCGCTGCGCCACTTTGCTTATGTTTATTCTTTCAAAAATAGAAACTGATTTCAAAAAATTTGTACTTCTGTTGAACATTGGCGATTTCAATTTTCATAATTATCGCCTAAGATGTTAACCCACACGATTGACATGGTTTTTTTTAAAGTTACTTTTCATTTGATTCCTTAGTGACTCACGAGCTTTATGTCGCTTTGTTTTTAGGTGATCTTCACACACAAGAATCTTATAAAACTACTCTTTTACAGATATATTTCTGAGTTCTTACCAAACTAGTACTGCATCGACCGGGAATCGAACCCGGGCCGCCCACGTGGCAAGCGAGCATTCTACCACTGAACCATCGATGCGACATTGTTCAAGTCTACTGTGCACAAAGAAATTTTTAGAAAATACATTGCATCATCAAAAAAACATTTGTCTAGCAGAGCGTAGTTTCGATCTACGGACCTCTGGGTTATGGGCCCAGCACGCTTCCGCTGCGCCACTCTGCTTATGTATATTCTTTCAAAAATAGAAACTGATTCCAAAAAATGTGTACTTCTGTTGAACATTGGCGATTTCAATTATCGCCTAAGATGTTACCCAGGTAACAATTTTCATGTCGTTTTGATGTGCTGTTGAAATACTTTTGACATCAACTTTTAGACAAAAAAAGAATGAAAAGAGTAATATCGTTTGGACATCAATGTTGTCGCGCCAACGAAGTTCGTTTGGACATGAAAAAATAACATCAATTTTGTCACATGAAAATGACGTTTGAATATTTTTTCTCCGTATGACATTGAAACCACGTCTAATTATGTTTATAACAAAGATATACAAAACACTGCCTTAAATGGATGTCAATTAAACCGCATGACATTGATATCAATAAAAATGCATGAATTAGATATCACTGTTAAAAAAATTAACAACTATAAACGCCCTAAATTCTCGCTAAACCAGATCTGGGGTTCCCAAACCCGAAAAATTTGTATCGTATCGCAATACGAAACGTTCGGGGTTGTATAGAAGACTAATAAAATATACGACATGGGCCTGTATAGAACCTTCAACCTTTGACTTCCGAGCTCAGCTCGCTAACCACTTGACCAATTGACTTATTTAAATGTTATATATTTATGAATTACATTTAAACCTGTACGTAAGGACTTAGAAAGTTTTATAGTCTTTGTTAGTATAGAAAATAAGAGTTAGAGGGTAGCGGGCGTGTTGGTCGAAAAAACTAGTACTTAAACTTAATATTATACGATAGAATACTTACGTTTTCAGAAATCGATATAATTTTAATAAAAGGAAAGGGATGCATGCTTGAAAATATTTCAAGTTGGAAAATGTGATATGTATAAATGAAAATTGATCTACTTGACAAGTAGTTTGCAAATACTTTTGATTAATACACAATTTTGGTTCACTGCACGTCAGTTTCATGTGATCTATCCTTTCAATTTTATTTGGGCAGTTAAAAAAATATATGTTATTGGTAAAAGCAGTGGAAGATTAATGTGTGCGTTTCATATTTCAAAAAGGATGTTAAACAATAGCATTAATTTATTTATTAAGATGTCCATTTTCTATTTGAAAATGTTATAAAAAAAATAGTACATCATTTAAATGTCCGTTTCATAGCATAAATTGTAAAAGAAAAACGATGTGAACATAAATTTGTAAAGTACGTGTCCATTTTTTATTCGAAAAATGATATAACAAAAAGCATGTCAATAGCAAGTTATTTTCTTATTTGAAATATGATGTCAATATTAATATATCAATTTCATGTCAATTTTGCATTTCAAGAATTTTTATTGGAAAACGTTACATCAATAACATGTCGTTCTGATATTATTAAAATGATATCGAATTTTACACTTAAAGTACGTGTCCATTTTTTATTCGAAAAATGATATTAAAAAAAGCATGTCAATAGCAAGTTATTTTCTTTTTTGAAATATGATGTCAATATTAATATATCAATTTCATGTCAATTTTGCATTTCAAAAATTTGTATTGGAAAACGTTATACCAATAACATGTCGTTATGATATTTTAAAAATGATGTCAAATTTTACACATTATTTTCGCATGTTTTTAATTTACGTAAAATTACTTAATGTCAAATTCACGTGATTTGCATATACAAAAATTGATGTCAATTTTTGTACAGTAAATAATACATTAAAAAATATCAGAAAATAGATTAGAATTTTTCATTAACAAATGTAATGTCACATACATATCCATTTCGTATCATACATGGGATGTCAAATAATTTATAACAAATTCATGTCAAATTCATGTCAACTAATTGACAGGAACATCAAAATGACATGGGAATATCAAATAGACATCCCAATGACATTCAATGCTACCTGGGTAACCCACACGATTGACATGGTTTTTTTAAAAGTTTCTTTTGATTTGATTCCTTAGTGACTCACGAGCTTTATGTCGCTTTGTTTTTAGGTGATCTTCACACACGAGAATCTGATCAAACTACTCTTTTACAGATATATTTCTGAGTTCTTACCAAACTAGTACTTCATCGACCGGGAATCGAACCCGGGCCGCCCACGTGGCAAGCGAGCATTCTACCACTGAACCATCGAGGCATAATTATTCAAGTCTACTGTGCACAAAGAAATTTTTAGAAAATACATTGCATCATCAAAAAAGCATTTGTCTAGCAGAGCGTAGTTTCGATCTACGGACCTCTGGCCCAGAACGCTTCCGCTGCGCCACTCTGCTTATGTTTATTCTTTAAAAAATAGAAACTGATTCCAAAAAATTTGTACTTCTGTTGAACATTGGCGATTTCAATTTTCATAATAATCGCCTAAGATGTTAAACCCACACGATTGACATGGTTTTTTATTTAAGTTACTTTTGATTAGATTCTTTCGTGACTCACGAGCTTTATGTTGCTTTGTTTTTAGATAATCTTCAAATACGAGATTCTGATCGAACTACTCTTTTGTAGAAATATTTCTGAGTTCTTACCAAACTAGTACTGCATCGACCGGGAATCGAACCTGGGCCGCCCACGTGGCAAGCAAGCATTCTACCACTGAACCATCGATGCGACATTGTTCAAGTCTACTGTGTACAAAGAAATTTTTAGAAAATACATTGCATCATCAAAAAAACATTTGTCTAGCAGAGCGTAGTTTCGATCTACGGACCTCTGGGTTATGGGCCCAGCACGCTTCCGCTGCGCCACTCTTCTTATGTTTATTCTTTCAAAAATAGAAACTGATTCCAAAAAATGTGTACTGCTGTTGAACATTGGCGATTTCAATTATCGCCTAAGATGTTAACCCACACGATTGACATGGTTTTTTTAAAAGTTTCTTTTGATTTGATTCCTTAGTGACTCACGAGCTTTATGTCGCTTTGTTTTTAGGTGATCTTCACACACGAGAATCTTATCAAACTACTCTTTTACAGATATATTTCTTAGTTCTTACCAAATAGTACTTCATCGACCGGGAATCGAACCCGGGCCACCCACGTGGCAAGCGAGCATTCTACCACTGAACCATCGAGGCATAATTCTTTAAGTCTCAGTCAGTCTAAATGCAAATCTAAAGCAAAATCAAAATTAGAAATAAACAAAGAATAATAAAAACTATTGCACCCAACAGAATGAATTCAAAAAATGCTATGAAAACATAACTTGCATTTCGTCTGCTGTTATTGAGCCCAATTGTTGCATGAAAAAAGGGGGCACGTATGGTGTTCCCCGTATGTCGGTAAACCAACAAAATACACACACACACACACTTACACCACCGAAAACTACACACACACTTTGTGTTTGTCATTGTTTGAACAGGACCGTTGAAACAAGAAACACACTACCCCCAACAAATCCTCCGGAATCGCCTTCCATCAACACACACGCAAATATTCACCAAAATATTTCAGTTGGAACGCCTTCCATAAACACACACACACACTAATTAGTTCGTCGACACACACAAAATTTAAAATAAGAGATAATAAAAAAACGACCGGCAGCAGTTCCTTCTCGCAACTTTGCCAACACGCGACTGATGGCCGCTATCTCAGCGTGGTGTGGTGGCGCTGGTATAGACTAGACTCATCTTCAAAGACGTTGCCACATAAATACGATTTCTAATTGTGTATAAATTTTTATTTCGTTTTATAAACGGCGCGATAAGCGTTTATAAGTCAGCTTGAGCAACATGAAATAAACAGCGTTTTCCATTCTCTAGTGAAACGAAGTTTCAAACGCGTTTGACAAGATAAAAATAAAACTGCACTGATGGGTATTTTAGACGTTTAAACTTTCAGTCACAAGATACTTTTATTACGTTTTTGGTCCGTTCGATTCCATAAACGGAAACCTAGAAGGAAGACAGCTTGTAGGGTAGTTTCGATCTACGGACCTCTGGGTTATGGGTCCAGCACGCTTCCGCTGCGCCACTCTGCTTATGTTTATGCTTTAAAAAATAGAAACTGATTCCAAAAAATTTGTACTTCTGTTGAACATTGGCGATTTCAATTTTCATAATTATCGCCTAAGATGTTAAACCCACACGATTGACATGGTTTTTTTATTAAAGTTACTTTTGACTAGATTCCTTAGTGACTCACGAGCTTTATGTTGCTTTGTTTTTAGATGATCTTCAAATACGAGAATCTGATCAAACTACTCTTTTGCAGATATATTTCTGAGTTCTTACCAAACTAGTACTGCATCGACCGGGAATCGAACCCGGGCCGCCCACGTGGCAAGCGAGCATTTGTAACGGATCAGGTTGCACCCAATTGTTAATTGATTAATGATGTCATTCTGACTCATATTCGTGAGCGTTTTGGGTGTCCTAAACATGTCTTTATGAACGTTTAATGTCACGTATAAAGGATACACGATTCAAGTACGTGACCCAAGTATTATTATATTTCCGCACCTGTTATCAGTTGTAACTTAAGCGTTTTCTAGAACTGCGTAGTTAGGCGCCAACTACGTGGCAATGGAAGCGCTTGGGTATATAACATGATGATAACTAGTTAGTTCTGCCATTGTTGTTGTAGTCATTCAAGAGACGAGTTGCTGTTGATTGCTCTTCTTTTTCCGTTGTCGTTTGGGTATGTTCACACTTCCTTCCTTAAAACCAATACACTATTCTACATGTGGGAAATCGCCTCCGGCATTTCATGTTCGTTATAATTTAGTGTAAGGTTCTTTTCGAGAACCTTTACACATTCTACCACTGAACCATCGATGCGACATTGTTCAAGTCTACTGTGCACAAATAAATTTTTAGAAAATACATTGCATCATCAAAAAAACATTTGTCTAGCAGAGCGTAGTTTCGATCTACGGACCTCTGGGTTATGGGCCCAGCAGGCTTCCGCTGCGCCACTCTGCTTTTGTTTATTCTTTCAAAAATAGAAACTGATTCAAAAAAATTTGTACTTCTGTTGAACATTGGCGATTTCAATTTTCATAATTATCGCCTAAAATGTTAAACCCACACGATTGACATGGTTTTTTATTAAAGTTACTTATGATTAGATTCCTTAGTGACTCACGAGCTTTATGTTGCTTTGTTTATAGGTGATCTTCAAATACGAGAATCTGATCAAACTACTCTTTTACAGATATATTTCTGGGTTCTTACCAAACTAGTACAGCATCGACCGGGAATCGAACCCGGGCCGCCCACGTGGCAAGCGAGCATTCTACCACTGAACCATCGAGGCATAATTATTCAAGTCTACTGTGCACAAAGAAATTTTTAGAAAATACATTGCATCATCAAAAAAGCATTTGTCTAGCAGAGCGTAGTTTCGATCTACGGACCTCTGGCCCAGAACGCTTCCGCTGCGCCACTCTGCTTATGTTTATTCTTTAAAAAATAGAAACTGATTCCAAAAAATTTGTACTTCTGTTGAACATTGGCGATTTCAATTTTCATAATAATCGCCTAAGATGTTAAACCCACACGATTGACATGGTTTTTTATTTAAGTTACTTTTGATTAGATTCCTTCGTGACTCACGAGCTTTATGTTGCTTTGTTTTTAGATAATCTTCAAATACGAGATTCTGATCGAACTACTCTTTTGTAGAAATATTTCTGAGTTCTTACCAAACTAGTACTGCATCGACCGGGAATCGAACCTGGGCCGCCCACGTGGCAAGCGAGCATTCTACCACTGAACCATCGATACGACATTGTTCAAGTCTACTGTGTACAAAGAAATTTTTAGAAAATACATTGCATCATCAAAAAAACATTTGTCTAGCAGAGCGTAGTTTCGATCTACGGACCTCTGGGTTATGGGCCCAGCACGCTTCCGCTGCGCCACTCTTCTTATGTTTATTCTTTCAAAAATAGAAACTGATTCCAAAAAATGTGTACTGCTGTTGAACATTGGCGATTTCAATTATCGCCTTAGATGTTAACCCACACGATTGACATGGTTTTTTTAAAAGTTTCTTTTGATTTGATTCCTTAGTGACTCACGAGCTTTATGTCGCTTTGTCTTTAGGTGATCTTCACACACGAGAATCTTATCAAACTACTCTTTTACAGATATATTTCTTAGTTCTTACCAAACTAGTACTTCATCGACCGGGAATCGAACCCGGGTCACCCACGTGGCAAGCGAGCATTCTACCACTGAACCATCGATGCGACATTGCTCAAGTCTACTGGGCACAAAGAAATTTTTAGAAAATACATTGCATCTTCAAAAAAACATTTGTTTTGCAGAGCGTAGTTTCGATCTACGGACCTCTGGGTTATGGGCCCAGCACGCTTCCGCTGCGCCACTCTGCTTATGTTTATTCTTTCAAAAATAGAAACTGATTCCAAAAAATGTGTACTTCTGTTGAACATTGGCGATTTCAATTTTCATAATTATCGCCTAAGATGTTAACCCACACGATTGACATGGTTTTTTATTAAAGTTACTTATGATAAGATTCCTTAGTTACTCACGAGCTTTATGTTTCTTTGTTTTTAGGTGATCTTCAAACACGAGAATCTGATCAAACTACTCTTTTACAGATATATTTCTGATTTCTTACCAAACTAGTACTGCATCGACCGGGAATCGAACCCGTGGCAAGCGAGCATTCTATCACTGAACCATCGATGCGACTTTGCTCAAGTCTACTGTGCACAAAGAAATTTTTAGAAAATACATTGCATCATCAAAAAAACATTTGTCTAGCAGAGCGTAGTTTCGATCTACGGACCTCTGGGTTATGGGCCCAGCACGCTTCCGCTGCGCCACTCTGCTTATATTTATTCTTTCAAAAATAGAAACTGATTCCAAAAAATTTGTACTTCTGTTGAACATTGGCGATTTCAATTTTCATAATTATCGCCTAAGATGTTAACCCACACGATTGACATGGTTTTTTATTAAAGTTACTTATGATTAGATTCCTTAGTTACTCACGAGCTTTATGTTTCGTTTTTAGGTGATCTTCAAACACGAGAATCTGATCAAACTACTCTTTTACAGATATATTTCTGATTTCTTACCAAACTAGTACTGCATCGACCGGGAATCGAACCCGTGGCAAACGAGCATTCTACCACTGAACCATCGATGCAACTTTGCTCAAGTCTACTGTGCACAAAGAAATTTTTAGAAAATACATTGCATCATCAAAAAAACATTTGTCTAGCAGAGCGTAGTTTCGATCTACGGACCTCTGGGTTATGGGCCCAGCACGCTTCCGCTGCGCCACTCTGCTTATATTTATTCTTTCAAAAATAGAAACTGATTCCAAAAAATTTGTACTTCTGTTGAACATTGGCGATTTCAATTTTCATAATTATCGCCTAAGATGTTAAACCCACACGATTGACATGGTTTTTTTATTAAAGTTACTTTTGACTAGATTCCTTAGTGACTCACGAGCTTTATGTTGCTTTGTTTTTAGATGATCTTCAAATACGAGAATCTGATCAAACTACTCTTTTGCAGATATATTTCTGAGTTCTTACCAAACTAGTACTGCATCGACCGGGAATCGAACCCGGGCCGCCCACGTGGCAAGCGAGCATTTGTAACGGATCAGGTTGCACCCAATTGTTAATTGATTAATGATGTCATTCTGACTCATATTCGTGAGCGTTTTGGGTGTCCTAAACATGTCTTTATGAACGTTTAATGTCACGTATAAAGGATACACGATTCAAGTACGTGACCCAAGTATTATTATATTTCCGCACCTGTTATCAGTTGTAACTTAAGCGTTTTCTAGAACTGCGTAGTTAGGCGCCAACTACGTGGCAATGGAAGCGCTTGGGTATATAACATGATGATAACTAGTTAGTTCTGCCATTGTTGTTGTAGTCATTCAAGAGACGAGTTGCTGTTGATTGCTCTTCTTTTTCCGTTGTCGTTTGGGTATGTTCACACTTCCTTCCTTAAAACCAATACACTATTCTACATGTGGGAAATCGCCTCCGGCATTTCATGTTCGTTATAATTTAGTGTAAGGTTCTTTTCGAGAACCTTTACACATTCTACCACTGAACCATCGATGCGACATTGTTCAAGTCTACTGTGCACAAATAAATTTTTAGAAAATACATTGCATCATCAAAAAAACATTTGTCTAGCAGAGCGTAGTTTCGATCTACGGACCTCTGGGTTATGGGCCCAGCAGGCTTCCGCTGCGCCACTCTGCTTTTGTTTATTCTTTCAAAAATAGAAACTGATTCAAAAAAATTTGTACTTCTGTTGAACATTGGCGATTTCAATTTTCATAATTATCGCCTAAAATGTTAAACCCACACGATTGACATGGTTTTTTATTAAAGTTACTTATGATTAGATTCCTTAGTGACTCACGAGCTTTATGTTGCTTTGTTTATAGATGATCTTCAAATACGAGAATCTGATCAAACTACTCTTTTACAGATATATTTCTGGGTTCTTACCAAACTAGTACTGCATCGACCGGGAATCGAACCCGGGCCGCCCACGTGGCAAGCGAGCATTCTACCACTGAACCATCGAGGCATAATTATTCAAGTCTATTGTGCACAAAGAAATTTTTAGAAAATACATTGCATCATCAAAAAAGCATTTGTCTAGCAGAGCGTAGTTTCGATCTACGGACCTCTGGCCCAGAACGCTTCCGCTGCGCCACTCTGCTTATGTTTATTCTTTAAAAAATAGAAACTGATTCCAAAAAATTTGTACTTCTGTTGAACATTGGCGATTTCAATTTTCATAATAATCGCCTAAGATGTTAAACCCACACGATTGACATGGTTTTTTATTTAAGTTACTTTTGATTAGATTCCTTCGTGACTCACGAGCTTTATGTTGCTTTGTTTTTAGATAATCTTCAAATACGAGATTCTGATCGAACTACTCTTTTGTAGAAATATTTCTGAGTTCTTACCAAACTAGTACTGCATCGACCGGGAATCGAACCTGGGCCGCCCACGTGGCAAGCGAGCATTCTACCACTGAACCATCGATACGACATTGTTCAAGTCTACTGTGTACAAAGAAATTTTTAGAAAATACATTGCATCATCAAAAAAACATTTGTCTAGCAGAGCGTAGTTTCGATCTACGGACCTCTGGGTTATGGGCCCAGCACGCTTCCGCTGCGCCACTCTTCTTATGTTTATTCTTTCAAAAATAGAAACTGATTCCAAAAAATGTGTACTGCTGTTGAACATTGGCGATTTCAATTATCGCCTTAGATGTTAACCCACACGATTGACATGGTTTTTTTAAAAGTTTCTTTTGATTTGATTCCTTAGTGACTCACGAGCTTTATGTCGCTTTGTCTTTAGGTGATCTTCACACACGAGAATCTTATCAAACTACTCTTTTACAGATATATTTCTTAGTTCTTACCAAACTAGTACTTCATCGACCGGGAATCGAACCCGGGTCACCCACGTGGCAAGCGAGCATTCTACCACTGAACCATCGATGCGACATTGCTCAAGTCTACTGGGCACAAAGAAATTTTTAGAAAATACATTGCATCTTCAAAAAAACATTTGTTTTGCAGAGCGTAGTTTCGATCTACGGACCTCTGGGTTATGGGCCCAGCACGCTTCCGCTGCGCCACTCTGCTTATGTTTATTCTTTCAAAAATAGAAACTGATTCCAAAAAATGTGTACTTCTGTTGAACATTGGCGATTTCAATTTTCATAATTATCGCCTAAGATGTTAACCCACACGATTGACATGGTTTTTTATTAAAGTTACTTATGATAAGATTCCTTAGTTACTCACGAGCTTTATGTTTCTTTGTTTTTAGGTGATCTTCAAACACGAGAATCTGATCAAACTACTCTTTTACAGATATATTTCTGATTTCTTACCAAACTAGTACTGCATCGACCGGGAATCGAACCCGTGGCAAGCGAGCATTCTATCACTGAACCATCGATGCGACTTTGCTCAAGTCTACTGTGCACAAAGAAATTTTTAGAAAATACATTGCATCATCAAAAAAACATTTGTCTAGCAGAGCGTAGTTTCGATCTACGGATCTCTGGGCTAAGGGCCCAACACGCTTCCGCTGCGCCACTCTGCTTTTGTTTATTCTTTCAAAAATAGAAACTCATTCCAAAAAATGTGTACTTCTGTTGAACATTGGCGATTTCAATTATCGCCTAAGATGTTAACCCACACGATTGACATGGTTTTTTTAAAAGTTACTTTTGATTTGATTCCTTAGTGACTCACGAGCTTTATGTCGCTTTGTTTTTAGGTGATCTTCACACACGAGAATCTGATCAAACTACTCTTTTACAGATATATTTCTGAATTCTTACCAAACTAGTACTGCATCGACCGGGAATCGAACCCGGGCCGCCCACGTGGCAAGCGAGCATTCTACCACTGAACCATCGAGGCATAATTCTTCAATTCTACTGTGCACAAAGAAATTTTTAGAAAATACATTGCATCATCAAAAAAACATTTGTCTAGCAGAACGTAGTTTCTATCTACGGACCTCTGGGTTATGGGCCCAGCACGCTTCCGCTGCGCCACTCTGCTTATGTTTATGCTTTAAAAAATAAAAACTGATTCCAAAAAATTTGTACTTCTGTTGAACATTGGCGATTTCAATTTTCATAATTATCGCCTAAGATGTTAAACCCACACGATTGACATGGTTTTTTTATTAAAGTTACTTTTGACTAGATTCCTTAGTGACTCACGAGCTTTATGTTGCTTTGTTTTTAGATGATCTTCAAATACGAGAATCTGATCAAACTACTCTTTTACAGATATATTTCTGGGTTCTTACCAAACTAGTACTGCATCGACCGGGAATCGAACCCGGGCCGCCCACGTGGCAAGCGAGCATTCTACCACTGAACCATCGATGCGACATTGTTCAAGTCTACTGTGCACAAATAAATTTTTAGAAAATCCATTGCATCATCAAAAAAACATTTGTCTAGCAGAGCGTAGTTTCGATCTACGGACCTCTGGGTTATGGGCCCAGCACGCTTCCGCTGCGCCACTCTGCTTATGTTTATTCTATCAAAAAGAGAAACTGATTTCAAAAAATTTGTACTTCTGTTGAACATTGGCGATTTCAATTTTCATAATAATCGCCTAAGATGTTAACCCACACGATTGACATGGTTTTTTTTAAAGTTACTTTTGATTTGATTCCTTAGTGACTCACGAGCTTTATGTCGCTTTGTTTTTAGGTGATCTTCACACACGAGAATCTTATAAAACTACTCTTTTACAGATATATTTCTGAGTTCTTACCAAACTAGTACTTTATCGACCGGAAAACGAACCCGGGCCGCCCACGTGGCAAACGAGCATTCTACCACTGAACCATCGATGCGACATTGTTCAAGTCTACTGTGCACAAAGAAATTTTTAGAAAATACATTGCATCATCAAAAAAACATTTGTCTAGCAGTGCGTAGTTTCGATCTACGGACCTCTGGGTTATGGGCCCAGCACGCTTCCGCTGCGCCACTCTGCTTATGTTAATTATATCAAAAATAGAAACTGATTCCAAAAAAATTGTACTTCTGTTGAACATTGGCGATTTCAATTTTCATAATTATCGCCTAAGATGTTAAACCCACACGATTGACATGGTTTTTTATTAAAGTTACTTTTGATTTGATTCCTTAGTGACTCACGAGCTTTATGTCGCTTTGTTTTTAGGTGATCTTCACACACGAGAATCTTATAAAACTACTCTTTTATAGATATATTTCTGAGTTCTTACCAAACTAGTACTGCATCGACCGGGAATCGAACCCGGGCCGCCCACGGGGCAAGCGAGCATTCTACCACTGAACCATCGATGCGACATTGTTAATGTCTACTGTGCACAAAGAAATTTTTAGAAAATACATTGCATCATCAAAAAAACATTTGTCTAGCAGAGCGTAGTTTCGATCTACGGACCTCTGGGTTATGGGCCCAGCACGCTTCCGCTGCGCCACTCTGCTTATGTTAATTCTTTCAAAAATAGAAACTGATTTCAAAAAATTTGTACTTCTGTTGAACATTGGCGATTTCAATTTTCATAATTATCGCCTAAGATGTTAACCCACACGATTGACATGGTTTTTTTTAAAGTTACTTTTGATTTGATTCCTTAGTGACTCACGAGCTTTATGTCGCTTTGTTTTTAGGTGATCTTCACACACGAGAATCTTATAAAACTACTCTTTTACAGATATATTTCTGAGTTCTTACCAAACTAGTACTGCATCGACCGGGAAACGAACCCGGGCCGCTCACGTGGCAAACGAGCATTCTACCACTTAACCATCGATGCGACATTGTTCGACTGAACTCGACGCGTTCTAGGCTACGAGCCAATGGTTAGTTACATTTACAAATAAAATGCCACAAAACGCAGATAGTAGGATTCGAACCTACGCTCCAAGATGGAAACTGATTTCGAGTCAGTCGCCTTAACCACTCGGCCATATCTGCATTCACTATTTTAGCAAAATATTTCGAATTTATCAGTACCTTTTTAGAGTGGAAAATATTTAATGAAAGAATCATAGTGGCCCGTAAGAGGATCGAACTCATGACCTCCGCGTTATTAGCACGGCGCTCTAACCAACTGAGCTAACAGGCCAATATTCTTAATATATTAATCAAAGGTTCATTCATCATCAGTTAGGTATACTCTGTGTGTCTTTAGAGAGAATGATTTAAGGTATCTACCAAGCAAGGCTATATCAGCAGCCAATTTCAATCGTCACTGTGAAGGCAATGCAAGCCAGTGATATTCATTGAGTGTTCGAGATATATTTGTAGTTTTATTGATCTGACATGATTCCCCATGGTTTGTGGTTAACTACTACTCATCATGAACTAATAGTTTCGTCATATGCTATTAATCGTGGCGGGACTCGAACGCGCAATTTTCGGATAACTACTTTCATAGAAGTCCGACGCCTTATCCATTAGGCCACACGACCTACACTTAAAAAAAGTGCTAGGATTTTGCATGTCTCATTTAACCTGCTCTTCAGTAAGGTCAAACGGAAATATTGGTGAACCAATAAATATTATTACTAGATTGTCTGACAATTCGGGGCAGTTGTGGCCGAGTGGTTAAGGCGATAGACTTGAAATCTATTCCTCTCTGAGGGCGTAGGTTCGAACCCTACCAACTGCGGTGAATTGCCATTTGTTTCACATGCTAGTATTTTCTAGTGGAACAACTCATTTTCAATCGTTTACTAATATCTCAAATTTACGCATGATTACAAATATGAACTGTGCAGTCATGGGTATCCTAGGTCCCGGGATCTATTTCGGAACCGTGGAGCCATGACCTGTCACTTGGCGTTTCCAGAAACGTGTCTATTTTTCAGAACCAGTGCCGAAATGCATTATGGCGGTCTTTGAGTGTAGTTTACAAACACAAAATGTAGTCAGAGACAAATTATAGGATGAAAGAATGTGTACCCATTTTGTTTACGAAGAATAGAAAAACGTCCGTACTTCCGTCCGTAAAAGATCTATAAGCAATCGTAAAATTTAAAAATGAACTCGAACGGAAAACTATTGCAATACCAATTATTAAGCCCGGTTAGCTCAGACAAGCCCATGGAGCTCATCGCCTAAGATGTTAACCCACACGATTGACATGGTTTTGTTTTAAAGTTACTTTTGATTTGATTCCTTAGTGACTCACGAGCTTTATGTCGCTTTGTTTTTAGGTGATCTTCACACACGAGAATCTTATAAAACTACTCTTTTACAGATACATTTCTGAGTTCTTACCAAACAAGTACTGCATCGACCGGGAATCGAACCCGGGTCGCCCACGTGGCAAGCGAGCATTTTACCACTGAACCATCGATGCGACATTGTTCAAGTCTACTGTGCACAAAGAAATTTTTAGAAAATACATTGCATCATCAAAAAAACATTTGTCTAGCAGAGCGTAGTTTCGATCTACGGACCTCTGGGTTATGGGCCCAGCACGCTTCCGCTGCGCCACTCTGCTAATGTTTAATCTTTAAAAAATAGAAACTGTTTCCAAAAAATTTGTACTTCTGTTGAACATAGGCGATTTCAATTTTCATAATTATCGCCTAAGATGTTAACCCACACGATTGACATGGTTTTGTTTTAAAGTTACTTTTGATTAGAATCCTTAGTGACTCACGAGCTTTATGTTGCTTTGTTTTTAGGTGATCTTCAAACAAGAGAATCTGATGAAACTACTCTTTTGCAGAAATATTTCTGAGTTCTAACCAAACTAGTACTGCATCGACCGGGAATCGAACCCGGGCCGCCCACGTGGCAAGCGAGCATTCTACCACTGAACCATCGAGGCATAATTCTTCAAGTCTACTGTGCACAAAGAAATTTTTAGAAAATACATTGCATCATCAAAAAAGCATTTGTCTAGCAGAGCGTAGTTTCGATCTACGGACCTCTGGGTTATGGGCCCAGCACGCTTCCGCTGCGCCACTCTGCTTATGTTTATTGTTTCAAAAATAGAAACTGATTCCAAAAAATTTGTACTTCTGTTGAACATTGGCGATTTCAATTTTCATAATAATCGCCTAAGATGTTAAACCCACACGATTGACATGGTTTTTTATTAAAAATACTTTTGACTAGATTCCTTAGTGACTCACGAGCTTTATGTTGCTTTGTTTTTAGATGATCTTCAAATACAAGAATCTGATCAAACTACTCTTTTGCAGAAATATTTCTGAGTTCTTACCAAACTAGTACTGCATCGACCGGGAATCGAACCTGGGCCGCCCACATGGCAAGCGAGCATTCTACCACTGAACCATCGATGCGACATTGCTCAAGTCTACTGTGCACAAAGAAATTTTTAGAAAATACATTGCATCATCAAAAAACCATTTGTCTAGCAGAGCGTAGTTTCGATCTATGGACCTCTGGGTTATGGGCCCAGCACGCTTCCGCTGCGCCACTCTGCTTATGTTTATTCTTTCAAAAATAGAAACTGATTTCAAAAAATTTGTACTTCTGTTGAACATTGGCGATTTCAATTTTCATAATTATCGCCTAAGATGTTAACCCACACGATTGACATGGTTTTTTTTAAAGTTACTTTTGATTTGATTCCTTAGTGACTCACGAGCTTTATGTCGCTTTGTTTTTAGGTGATCTTCACACACGAGAATCTTATAAAACTACTCTTTTACAGATATATTTCTGAGTTCTTACCAAACTAGTACTGCATCGACCGGAAAACGAACCCGGGCCGCCCACGTGGCAAACGAGCATTCTACCACTGAACCATCGATGCGACATTGTTCAAGTCTACTGTGCACAAATCAATTTTTAGAAAATCCATTGCATCATCAAAAAAACCTTTTGTCTAGCAGAGCGTAGTTTCGATCTACGGACCTCTGGGTTATGGGCCCAGCACGCTTCCGCTGCGCCACTCTGCTTATGTTTATTCTTTAAAAAATAGAAACTGATTCCAAAAAATGTGTACTTCTGTTGAACATTGGCGATTTCAATTTTCATAATAATCGCCTAAGATGTTAAACCCACACGATTGACATGGTTTTTTATTTAAGTTACTTTTGACTAGATTCCTTAGTGACTCACGAGCTTTATGTTACTTTGTTTTTAGATGATCTTCAAATACAAGAATCTGATCAAACTACTCTTTTGCAGAAATATTTCTGAGTTCTTACCAAACTAGTACTGCATCGACCGGGAATCGAACCTGGGCCGCCCACATGGCAAGCGAGCATTCTACCACTGAACCATCGATGCGACATTGCTCAAGTCTACTGTGCACAAAGAAATTTTTAGAAAATACATTGCATCATCAAAAAAACATTTGTCTAGCAGAGCGTAGTTTCGATCTATGGACCTCTGGGTTATGGGCCCAGCACGCTTCCGCTGCGCCACTCTGCTTATGTTTATGCTTTAAAAAATAGAAACTGATTCCAAAAAATTTGTACTTCTGTTGAACATTGGCGATTTCAATTTTCATAATTATCGCCTAAGATGTTAAACCCACACGATTGACATGGTTTTTTTATTAAAGTTACTTTTGACTAGATTCCTTAGTGACTCACGAGCTTTATGTTGCTTTGTTTTTAGATGATCTTCAAATACGAGAATCTGATCAAACTACTCTTTTGCAGATATATTTCTGAGTTCTTACCAAACTAGTACTGCATCGACCGGGAATCGAACCCGGGCCGCCCACGTGGCAAGCGAGCATTTGTAACGGATCAGGTTGCACCCAATTGTTAATTGATTAATGATGTCATTCTGACTCATATTCGTGAGCGTTTTGGGTGTCCTAAACGTGTCTTTATGAACGTTTAATGTCACGTATAAAGGATATACGATTCAAGTACGTGACCCAAGTATTATTATATTTCCGCACCTGTTATCAGTTGTAACTTAAGCGTTTTCTAGAACTGCGTAGTTAGGCGCCAACTACGTGGCAATAGAAGCGCTTGGGTATATAACATGATGATAACTAGTTAGTTCTGCCATTGTTGTTGTAGTCATTCAAGAGACGAGTTGCTGTTGATTGCTCTTCTTTTTCCGTTGTCGTTTGGGTATGTTCACACTTCCTTCCTTAAAACCAATACACTATTCTACATGTGGGAAATCGCCTCCGGCATTTCATGTTCGTTATAATTTAGTGTAAGGTTCTTTTCGAGAACCTTTACACATTCTACCACTGAACCATCTATGCGACATTGTTCAAGTCTACTGTGCACAAAGAAATTTTTAGAAAATACATTGCATCATCAAAAAAACATTTGTCTAGCAGAGCGTAGTTTCGATCTACGGACCTCTGGGTTATGGGCCCAGCACGCTTCCGCTGCGCCACTCTGCTTATGTTTATTCTTTAAAAAATAGAAACTGATTCCAAAAAATGTGTACTTCTGTTGAACATTGGCGATTTCAATTTTCATAATTATCGCCTAAGATGTTAACCCACGCGATTGACATGGTTTTTTATTGAAAATACTTTTGACTAGATTCCTTAGTGACTCACGAGCTTTGTGTTGCTTTGTCTTTAGGTGATCTTCAAACACGAGAATCTGATTAAACTACTCTTTTGCAGAAATATTTCTGAGTTCTAACCAAACTAGTAATGCATCGACCGGGAATCGAACCCGGGCCGCCCACGTGGCAAGCGAGCATTCTACCACTGAACCATCGAGGCATAATTCTTCAAGTCTACTGTGCACAAATAAATTTTTAGAAAATACATTGCATCATCAAAAAAACATTTGTCTAGCAGAGCGTAGTTTCGATCTACGGACCTCTGGGTTATGGGCGCTGCGCCACTCTGCTTAGGTTTATTCTTTAAAAAATAGAAACTGATTCCAAAAAATTTGTACTTCTGTTGAACATTGGCGATTTCAATTTTCATAATTATTGCCTAAGATGTTAACCCACTCGATTGACATGGTTTTTTTTATTACAGTTACTTTTGATTAGATTCCTTAGTGACTCACGAGCTTTATGTTGCTTTGTTTTTAGGTGATCTTCAAACACGAGAATCTGATCAAACTACTCTTTTACAGATATATTTCTGAGTTCTAACCAAACTAGTACTGCATCGACCGGGAATCGAACCCGTGGCAAGCGAGCATTCTACCACTGAACCATTGATGCGACTTTGCTCAAGTCTACTGTGCACAAAGAAATTTTTAGAAAATACATTGCATCATCAAAAAAACATTTGTCTAGCAGAGCGTAGTTTCGATCTACGGACCTCTGGGTTTTGGGCCCAGCACGCTTCCTCTGCGCCACTCTGCATATGTTTATTCTTTCAAAAATAGAAACTAATTTCAAAAAATTTGTACTTCTGTTGAACATTGGCGATTTCAATTTTCATAATTATTGCCTAAGATGTTAACCCACACGATTGACATGGTTTTGTTTTAAAATTACTTTTGATTAGATTCCTTAGTGACTCACGAGCTTTACGTTGGTTTGTCTTTGGGTGATCTTCAAACAAGAGAATATGATCAAACTACTCTCTTACAGATATATTTCTGAGTTCTTACCAAACTAGTGCTGCATCAATCGGGAATCGAACCCGGGCCGCCCACGTGGCACGCGAGCATTCTACCACTGAACCATCGATGCGACATTGCTCAAGTCTACTGTGCACAAAGAAATTTTTAGAAAATACATTGCATCATCAAAAAAACATTTGTCTAGCAGAGCGTAGTTTCGATCTACGGACCTCTGGGTTATGGGCCTAGCACGCTTCCGCTGCGCCACTCTGCTTATGTTCATTCTTTCAAAAATAGAAACTGATTCCAAAAAATTTGTACTTCTGTTGAACATTGGCGATTTCAATTTTCATAATTATCGCCTAAGATGTTAACCCACACGATTGGCATGGTGTTTTATTAAAGTTACTTTTGATTTGATTCCTTAGTGACTCACGAGCTTTATGTCGCTTTGTTTTTAGGTGATCTTCACACATGAGAATCTTATAAAACTACTCTTTTACAGATATATTTCTGAATTCTTACCAAACTAGTACTGCATCGACTGGGAATCGAACCCGGGCCGCCCACGTGGCAGGCGAGCATTCTACCACTGAACCATCTATGCGACATTGTTCAAGTCTACTGTGCACAAAGAAATTTTGAGAAAATACATTGCATCATCAAAAAAACATTTGCCTAGCAGAGCGTAGTTTCGATCTACGGACCTCTGGGTTATGGGCCCAGCACGCTTCCGCTGCGCCACTCTACTTATGTATATTCTTTCAAAAATAGAAACTGATTCCAAAAAATTTGTACTTCTGTTGAACATTGGCGATTTCAATTTTCATAATTATCGCCTAAGATGTTAACCCACACGATTGACATGGTTTTTTAAAGTTACTTTTGATTTGATTCCTTAGTGACTCACGAGCTTTATGTCGCTTTGTTTTTAGGTGATCTTCACACACGAGAATCTTATAAAACTACTCTTTTACATATATATTTCTGAGTTCTTACCAAACTAGTACTGCATCGACCGGAAAACGAACCCGGGCCGCCCACGTGGCAAACGAGCATTCTACCACTGAACCATCGATGCGACATTGTTCAAGTCTACTGTGCACAAAGCAATTTTTAGAAAATACATTGCATCACCAAAAAAACATTTGTCTAGCAGAGCGTAGTTTCGATCTACGGACCTCTGGGTTATGGGCCCAGCACGCTTCCGCTGCGGCACTCTGCTTATGTTTATTCTTTAAAAAATAGAAACTGATTCCAAAAAATTTGTACTTCTGTTGAACATTGGCGATTTCAATTTTCATAATAATCGCCTAAGATGTTAAACCCACACGATTGACATGGTTTTTTATTAAAGTTACTTTTGACTAGATTCCTTAGTGACTCACGAGCTTTATGTTGCTTTGTTTTTAGATGATCTTCAAATACGAGAATCTGATCAAACTACTCTTTTGCAGAAATATTTCTGAGTTCTTACCAAACTAGTACTGCATCGACCGGGAATCGAACCCGGGCCGCCCACGTGGCAGGCGAGCATTCTACCACTGAACCATCTATGCGACATGGTTCAAGTCTACTGTGCACAAAGAAATTTTTAGAAAATACATTGCATCATCAAAAAAACATTTGTCTAGCAGAGCGTAGTTTCGATCTACGGACCTCTGGGTTGTGGGCCCAGCACGCTTCCGCTGCGCCACTCTGCTTATGTTTATTCTTTCAAAAAGAGAAACTGATTCCAAAAAATTTGTACTTCTGTTGAACATTGGCGATTTCAATTTTCATAATTATCGCCTAAGATGTTAACCCACACGATTGACATGGTTTTTGATTAAAGTTACTTTTGATTTGATTCCTTAGTGACTCACGAGCTTTATGTCGCTTTGTTTTTAGGTGATCTTTGGAAAGAAGTCTGTATTAAGTCGTGTAATAAGAAGGGAGCCGGGTACAAGCAAGACCGTATCCTACGCTTGAGCTCTACACACTGCTCACATAACGGGGGGGGGGAGGGGGAGACATCATTGCCAGGTCATTCCATGTTCTTTGTTTTCTGATTTTTTTTTCTTTTGTTGTTTTCTTTTTTTTTTTTGCATTGTGATTTGATTACGGGCTGGGTTCTGACATGGCAAATGGGGAAAGCATGACATTATAACAGAGGATGGAAAGAAAGAAACTTAGGGGTTGATAAACATAATGCGAGTTAATTTTTGTTGGATCTGTTGCGGATTCGGGCAGAGCGACGGGGGGCTTCGGCTGTCGGTGTGGCTGGACCATCCGGCGTCGGCAAATTGGGGGTGGAAGTCGTTGAAGGTTGTGCTGGGCGATCCGGTGGGCCATGAACCGATGGGGCTGGTGTCGCCAAAGGGTAGTGACGACGCAAAAGGCGACGATTGCGGCGGAAGAGCCGACCAGCTGGGGTCTTGATTAAATAATCGCGGAATGGGCCGGTTTCGACGATGATACCAGGGGTTGACCAGCGTTTATTTAAGTGGTTCTGGATGACGACGGAATCGCCGATGGAAAACGGAGGGAGAGGGTGCGCGCGCTGGTTGAAATGAGCGGCACGAAGAGTGCGGGCGCGCAAGGCCTGCTTCTCAAGTTGTACGGCCGATTTTTGCCATTGGGGTGCGAATGCGCGGCGGTGGGCCGGAAGGCAATCTCTGACGGGCCGATTAAAAACTAGCTGGGCGGGTGAAGCTCCACGAGACAGTGGTGCGTTGCGGTAGAGTAGGAGGCCTTTGCTGAATTGGTCCATGTCGAAGGAGCCCGCCGACCACGATCCGCGGATGAGCTTTTTCATGCTCTTTACGGACACCTCCGCAAAGCCGTTAGATTGCGGGTACCCTGCCGAGGAAGTGCCGTAGCTGATGCCCCATTCACGAAGAAAGGACTGAAATTCGTCTGCAGTGAACTGGGGCCCGCCGTCCGACCAAAATTTGATTGGTGCGCCCGCGCCAAAGGCAAAGAAGGAGCGGAGAGCGTCGACCACCTTGCGTGCAGAGGTGTTTTTGTCCGGAAATGGGACGACGTGGGGCAATCCACTGAATTGGTCTGCGATAATTAAAAAATCGCGACCGTTGTGGCATCCGAGGTCGGCATGGATAAACTCGAACGGCCGCGATGCTTTCTGGTGGGGCAGCAAAGGTTCCGGCGGGTGTGACGGAAGATGTTCAGTGCAAGTGGGACAAGCACGGGCCGCGGTGATGATCTCGCTGTCCATGGACGGCCAATACATAGTTTGACGGGCCCGTTGCCGTAGCTTTGTTGCGCCCTGGTGCATCAAGACAAGATTTTTGAGGACCTCACGACGAACGGCCTCTGGAATGACGACACGGCAGCCCATCACGATGATATCGTCGTCTTTGTCGATGGCGAGGAGGCTTCTGACGCACCAGAAAGGACGAAGGGGCAGCGGTAAGTTGCATTTCTCGTTGGGAAAACCGGTTCGGATGACGTCACGTAAAGCAATCATGACAGGGTCAACCGCGGCGGCCGCTGACACCTTGTCGAGGAGCGGGTCGCTCGTGCAGGGGTCTGATCCGTCGATGGTGGATATCAGCGCCACACGGGTGGAGAATGATGTTGGGCCTTCCGCCAGTTCATCCACTGGATATGCGGGGCGGATAGGCGAACGCGAGAGGGCGTCGGCCATTAGATTCTCCTTCCCAGGGATCCAGCGGGCTGTGAATGCATAACGCTGCATTTTTAGGCGTAGGCGCAGGATCCGTGGGTTGTCGAGTTTGTCCAAGTTGTAATCGTTTAAGATCGGGATGAGCGGCCGATGATCCGTGAGGAGGAGGAATGATGGGAGGCCTTCCAAAAACTGCCGGCACTTTTGCATGGCCCAGGCTGCACCCAGGCACTCCAGCTCGATCATGGCGTAGCGTGTCTCCGCGTCGGATAGAAAACGTGATCCGGCCTGGACAACGTTCCACTTCCCATTGGGATTTTGTTGACGGAGGATAAAACCAAGACCTCTCAGGCGGGAGGCATCGACATGGAGGGCCGTGGGTAGTGCTGGGTTGTAAAAGGACAGCTCGGCGGAAGACGACAATTCGGAGCGGGCAGCGTTGAAGGCGGCGTCGTGCTGTGTTGTCCATTCCCACTGGAAATTCTTTTTTAGGAGGGGGGAAAGGGGGGCGAGTGCCGCTGCTAAGTTGTCGGAGAAATTGCCCATCTGCTGGCACAGACCGTGGAATGCTCTCATCTCCGTGATGTTGGTGGGGGTAGGAAATCGACTGATGGCCGATAAGAGTTCCGGGTTGGGCTGGAAGCCGGTGTTGCTTAGGATATAGCCGCCAAACAGAACAGACGGCTGGGCAAATTGGATTTTACCGGTGTTGATGGCGATCTGGTTGTCGGCAGCGCGCTGGAACACTTGTTGGACGAGAGAAATGTGCTCCTCGTATGTCTCGGAGAATATGAGGATGTCTTCAATTATCCGACGGCAATTTGGAATATCATCGAATACAGCCGAAACGCGTCGGCTGTAGTCGTCACCGGCGTGGCAAACACCGAAAGGCAACCGGCGGTACATGTAGCGGCCGAACGGGGTTGAGAAGGTGGTCATCGTCGCTGACTCGTCGTCTAATGGCACCTGGTGGTATCCTTTTAACGCGTCGATGACGGTGAAAAAGCGCATCCCGGCCGGAATCGAGCGGACGGCCTGGAACGGGGTGGCCGTTTCGAATGTTGGTCGGACGATGAAGGCGTTAAGGGGGGTAAAATCGACACATACGCGTATGCCGCCGTCCTTTTTCGGTGCGATGACCATAGGGTGGACCCATGCTGTCGGCTCGGTGACCTTGCAGATAATTTGTTGCTCCTCGAGCGAATCCAGCTCTGCTTTGAGTTTTGGGAGCAACGGGACGGAGACTGGTCGCGAACCTCTCATCGCGGATGGTATAGCACCGTCGGCTAACTGGAAGTGGCAGGGAGGGCCTACCATGGGGCGACATATACCGTCGAAGATGAGGGGATGGGCAGCCATTAAATATTTTAGCTTATTAGCTTTCTCTAAATCCGTAGGATGGGTTGTGATTTGCTGAACGCGCCAATGGGGGTAATCCAGGGGTAGGATGCCGAGTTTTTTCTGCGTTTCTTTTGATAGAACTGGTTGCTGGAGATTTTTAAGGACGTGAATGGTGGTAAGTACTGGCGTGCCTCCGTTGACGGGTCCTACGCTAATGGTTGCCTGGAAGGTGCCATATGATGTTATGGCATCGCCAGTCGCCGTTACGGCTCGCGTTGTGATGGGGCAAAGTGGAGTCGCGGCGAATCGCGATTGGTGAAGTGCATGTGGTACGGCATCAATCGAGGCGCCCGTGTCGGGCAGGAAGAGCACTGCTGTGGGCGTGTCGCTGTCGGCGGGCGAGACGCTGGTTTCAATAAGTTCCCCTGGTAAAATGGATCCGATGACGATACTTCCCGCTGTCTCTGGTTTCGAAGATTTTCGTGAGCAGACTTTTTGAAAATGGCCCATTATGCCACAGCCGCCACATTCTTTTCCTTTGGCTGGGCATTCAGACTTTGGGTGGAACGAATCGGCTCCGCAGTTCCAACATCCGTGTGGTGGGGCACCTGCTGGTGGGCCACGCCGGAAGTTGCGTTGGAAAGCTGGGTGCGGGGAACGAGCAGCGGACTTTGAGTCGGTTTTGGCGGTATTGTTTTTGATTTGCTGGATAGATGGTGGATCGTTTTGCCGCAGGTTAGCTGCCTGCATTAGTGTTGCTTCGGCCGTGCGCAGTGTTGTTAAAGCGTTGTTGAGGGATAGTGTAGCGCCTTCCTGCAACAACTTACGCCGAACTTCATCACTGTGGACGCCGTAAATGATTTGGCCCAACAACCGGGTGTCCTGGCATTTGTTGCAACAATCCGTGTTGAATTCGCATTTTTGTGCGAGATCGCGCAGCTCGCAAACCCAACTGTCTACGGATTCTTTTTCACGTTGGATACGAAGGGCAAATTGTTGGCGCCAAACGTGGCAATTCCTCCCAGCGTTACACCGTTCACGAAGTTTGCCGATGATAATATCGGGGTCACCAAGTTCGATATCAGACAGGCCCATCGTGCAGATGGCCTGTAAAGTAGGCTTCGATAAGCAGGACAGCAGGATATTTGCCTTATAGGACACGCGGTCCGCTTGAGCAAGGGCTGTATCGATGGTAGATAAGGCCAAAAATATAGTCCACTGGCGCTGCCAGAGCTCAAAGGCGTCCTTATATTCGTCAAAATCGAACGGTGGCGGGGAGCCGTAGGGCTTAAATGGCTTCGGTGGCATGGTAGACGACGAAGATCAGATGAGCCCAACACGGAGGATGACCGCAGGCGGGGACGCGCAAAGAAGGAGACCGATCACACAAAAACAAAATGGCGGATGAAAAAAAAATGTGCTGCGGGGTATGGCTGAGTTTGAGTACGATGTAGCCTGTGATGCGTCACAACACAAAGGGTAATATAATTCACATCCACATTTTAGGTAAGGGTACACAGTGTAAATGGCGAAACACGGGGTAGTGCCGTGTGGTTACGGTTGAGTTAAAGTGGGAGGCTGGTAGTGCCGTGCGCAACCACGTGGTGGGAGTCGGTAGGTAGAGTGTGTACGAGAGCTTCACAAGGCGATATGAAAATGTTTAGTCAACTTACAAAGGACACAGTCACGGTTCACGTGTGGGAGGAGGGATGGTGACGATAACCAACTGCGCCATGGAAAGAAGTCTATATTAAGTCGTGTAATAAGAAGGGAGCCGGGTACAAGCAAGACCGTATCCTACGCTTGAGCTCTACACACTGCTCACATAACGGGGGGGGGGGGGGGAGACATCATTGCCAGGTCATTCCAATCTTCACACACGAGAATCTTATAAAACTACTCTATTACAGATATATTTCTGAGTTCTTACCAAACTAGTACTGCATCGACCGGGAATCGAACCCGGGCCGCCCACGTGGCAAGCCAGCATTCTACCACTGAACCATCGATGCGACATTGTTCAAGTCTACTGTGCACAAAGCAATTTTTAGAAAATACATTGCATCATCAAAAAAACATTTGTCTAGCAGAGCGTAGTTTCGATCTACGGACCTCTGGGTTATGGGCCCAGCACGCTTCCGCTGCGCCACTCTGCTTATGTTTATTCTTTCAAAAATAGAAACTGATTCCAAAAAATTTGTACTTCTGTTGAACATTGGCGATTTCAATTTTCATAATTATCGCCTTAGATGTTAAACCCACACGATTGACATGTTTTTTTTTTAAGTTACTTTTGATTTGATTCCTTAGTGACTCACGAGCTTTATGTCGCTTTGTTTTTAGGTGATCTTCACACACGAGAATCTTATAAAACTACTCTTTTACAGATATATTTCTGAGTTCTTACCAAACTAGTACTGCATCGACCGGGAATCGAACCCGGGCCGCCCACGTGGCAAGCGAGCATTCTACCACTGAACCATCGATGCGACATTGTTCAAGTCTACTGTGCACAAAGAAATTTTTAGAAAATACATTGCATCATCAAAAAAACATTTGTCTAGCAGAGCGTAGTTTCGATCTACGGACCTCTGGGTTATGGGCCCAGCACGCTTCCGCTGCGCCACTCTGCTTAGGTTTATTCTTTAAAAAATAGAAACTGATTCCAAAAAATTTGTTCTTCTGTTGAACATTGGCGAATTCAATTTTCATAATTATCGCCTAAGATGTTAACCCACACGATTGACATGGTTTTTTAATAAAGTTACTTATGATTAGATTCCTTAGTTACTCACGAGCTTTATGTCGCTTTGTTTTTAGGTGATCTTCACACACGAGAATCTTATAAAACTACTCTTTTACAGATATATTTCTGAGTTCTTACCAAACTAGTAATGCATCGACTGGGAATCGAACCCAAACCGCCCACGTGGCAAACGAGCATTCTACCACTGAACCATCGATGCGACATTGTTCAAGTCTACTGTGCACAAAGAAATTTTTAGAAAATACATTGCATCATCAAAAAAACATTTGTCTAGCAGAGCGTAGTTTCGATCTACGGACCTCTGGGTTATGGGCCCAGCACGCTTCCGCTGCGCCACTCTGCTTATGTTTATTCTTTCAAAAATAGAAACTGATTCCAAAAAATTTGTGCTTCTGTTGAACATTGGCGATTTCAATTTTCATAATTATCGCCTAAGATGTTAAACCCACACGATTGACATGGTTTTTTCTTAAAGTTACTTTTGACTAGATTCCTTAGTGACTCACGAGCTTTATGTTGCTTTGTTTTTAGATGATCTTCAAATACGAGAATCTGATCAAACTACTCTTTTGCAGAAATATTTCTGAGTTCTTACCAAACTAGTACTGCATCGACCGGGAATCGAACCCGGGCCGCCCACGTGGCAAGCGAGCATTCTACCACTGAACCATCGATCCGACATTGTTAAAGTCTACTGTGCACAAAGAAATTTTTAGAAAATACATTGCATCATAAAAAAAAACATTTGTCTAGCAGAGCGTAGTTTCGATCTACGGACCTCTGGGTTATGGGCCCAGCACGCTTCCGCTGCGCCACTCTGCTTATGTTTATTCTTTCAAAAAGAGAAACTGATTTCAAAAAATTTGTACTTCTGTTGAACATTGGCGATTTCAATTTTCATAATTATCGCCTAAGATGTTAACCCACACGATTGACATGGTTTTTTTTAAAGTTACTTTTGATTTGATTCCTTAGTGACTCACGAGCTTTAGGTCGCTTTGTTTTTAGGTGATCTTCACACACGAGAATCTTATAAAACTACTCTTTTACAGATATATTTCTGAGTTCTTACCAAACTAGTACTGCATCGACCGGAAAACGAACCCGGGCCGCCCACGTGGCAAACGAGCATTCTACCACTGAACCATCGATGCGACATTGTTCAAGTCTACTGTGCACAAAGCAATTTTTAGAAAATACATTGCATCATCAAAAAAACATTTGTCTAGCAGAGCGTAGTTTCGATCTACGGACCTCTGGGTCATGGGCCCAGCACGCTTCCGCTGCGCCACTCTGCTTTTATTTATTCTTTCAAAAATAGAAACTGATTCCAAAAAATTTGTACTTCTGTTGAACATTGGCGATTTCAATTTTCATAATTATCGCCTAAGATGTTAACCCACACGATTGACATGGTTTTTTATTAAATTTACTTTTGATTTGATTCCTTAGTGACTCACGAGCTTTATGTCGCTTTGTTTTTAGGTGATCTTCACACACGAGAATCTTAAAAAACTACTCTTTTACAGATATATTTCTGAGTTCTTACCAAACTAGTACTGCATCGACTGGGAATCGAACCCAAACCGCCCACGTGGCAAACGAGCATTCTACCACTGAACCATCGATGCGACATTGTTCAAGTCTACTGTGCACAAAGAAATTTTTAGAAAATACATTGCATCATCAAAAAAACATTTGTCTAGCAGAGCGTAGTTTCGATCTACGGACCTCTGGGTTATGGGCCCAGCACGCTTCCGCTGCGCCACTCTGCTTATGTTTATTATTTCAAAAATAGAAACTGATTCCAAAAAATTTGTACTTCTGTTGAACATTGGCGATTTCAATTTTCATAATTATCGCCTAAGATGTTAAACCCACACGATTGACATGGTTTTTTCTTAAAGTTACTTTTGACTAGATTCCTTAGTGACTCACGAGCTTTATGTTGCTTTGTTTTTAGATGATCTTCAAATACGAGAATCTGATCAAACTACTCTTTTGCAGAAATATTTCTGAGTTCTTACCAAAATAGTACTGCATCGACCGGGAATCGAACCCGGGCCGCCCACGTGGCAAGCGAGCATTCTACCGCTGAACCATCGATCCGACATTGTTAAAGTCTACTGTGCACAAAGAAATTTTTAGAAAATACATTGCATCATAAAAAAAAACATTTGTCTAGCAGAGCGTAGTTTCGATCTACGGACCTCTGGGTTATGGGCCCAGCACGCTTCCGCTGCGCCACTCTGCTTATGTTTATTCTTTCAAAAATAGAAACTGATTTCAAAAAATTTGTACTTCTGTTGAACATTGGCGATTTCAATTTTCATAATTATCGCCTAAGATGTTAACCCACACGATTGACATGTTTTTTTTTAAAGTTACTTTTGATTTGATTCCTTAGTGACTCACGAGCTTTATGTTGCTTTGTTTTTAGATGATCTTCAAATACGAGAATCTTATAAAACTACTCTTTTACAGATATATTTCTGAGTTCTTACCAAACTAGTACTGCATCGACCGGGAATCGAACCCGGGCCGCCCACGTGGCAAGCGAGCATTCTACCACTGAACCATCGATGCGACATTGTTCAAGTCTACTGTGCACAAAGAAATTTTTAGAAAATACATTGCATCATCAAAAAAACATTTGTCTAGCAGAGCGTAGTTTCGATCTACGGACCTCTGGGTTATGGGCCCAGCACGCTTCCGCTGCGCCACTCTGCTTATGTTTATTCTTTCAAAAATAGAAACTGATTCCAAAAAATTTGTACTTCTGTTGAACATTGGCGATTTCAATTTTCATAATTATCGCCTAAGATGTTAAACCCACACGATTGACATGGTTTTTTCTTAAAGTTACTTTTGACTAGATTCCTTAGTGACTCACGAGCTTTATGTTGCTTTGTTTTTAGATGATCTTCAAATACGAGAATCTGATCAAACTACTCTTTTGCAGAAATATTTCTGAGTTCTTACCAAAATAGTACTGCATCGACCGGGAATCGAACCCGGGCCGCCCACGTGGCAAGCGAGCATTCTACCGCTGAACCATCGATCCGACATTGTTAAAGTCTACTGTGCACAAAGAAATTTTTAGAAAATACATTGCATCATAAAAAAAAACATTTGTCTAGCAGAGCGTAGTTTCGATCTACGGACCTCTGGGTTATGGGCCCAGCACGCTTCCGCTGCGCCACTCTGCTTATGTTTATTCTTTAAAAAATAGAAACTGATTTCAAAAAATTTGTACTTCTGTTGAACATTGGCGATTTCAATTTTCATAATTATCGCCTAAGATGTTAACCCACACGATTGACATGTTTTTTTTTAAAGTTACTTTTGATTTGATTCCTTAGTGACTCACGAGCTTTATGTTGCTTTGTTTTTAGATGATCTTCAAATACGAGAATCTTATAAAACTACTCTTTTACAGATATATTTCTGAGTTCTTACCAAATTAGTACTGCATCGACCGGGAATCGAACCCGGGCCGCCCACGTGGCAAGCGAGCATTCTACCACTGAACCATCGATGCGACATTGTTCAAGTCTACTGTGCACAAAGAAATTTTTAGAAAATACATTGCATCATCAAAAAAACATTTGTCTAGCAGAGCGTAGTTTCGATCTACGGACCTCTGGGTTATGGGCCCAGCACGCTTCCGCTGCGCCACTCTGCTTATGTTTAATCTTTCAAAAAGAGAAACTGATTTCAAAAAATTTGTACTTCTGTTGAACATTGGCGATTTCAATTTTCATAATTATCGCCTAAGATGTTAACCCACACGATTGACATGGTTTTTTTTTAAGTTACTTTTGATTTGATTCCTTAGTGACTCACGAGCTTTAAGTCGCTTTGTTTTTAGGTGTTCTTCACACACGAGAATCTTATAAAACTACTCTTTTACAGATATATTTCTGAGTTCTTACCAAACTAGTACTGCATCGACCGGAAAACGAACCCGGGCCGCCCACGTGGCAAACGAGCATTCTACCACTGAACCATCGATGCGACATTGTTCAAGTCTACTGTGCACAAAGCAATTTTTAGAAAATACATTGCATCATCAAAAAAACATTTGTCTAGCAGAGCGTAGTTTCGATCTACGGACCTCTGGGTTATGGGCCCAGCACGCTTCCGCTGCGCCACTCTGCTTATGTTTATTATTTCAAAAATAGAAACTGATTCCAAAAAATTTGTACTTCTGTTGAACATTGGCGATTTCAATTTTCATAATTATCGCCTAAGATGTTAAACCCACACGATTGACATGGTTTTTTATTAAAGTTACTTTTGACTAGATTCCTTAGTGACTCACGAGCTTTATGTTGCTTTGTTTTTAGATGATCTTCAAATACCAGAATCTGATCAAACTACTCTTTTGCAGAAATATTTCTGAGTTCTTACCAAACTAGTACTGTATCGACCGGAAAACGAACCCGGGCCGCCCACGTGGCAAACGAGCATTCTACCACTGAACCATCGATGCGACATTGTTCTAGTCTACTGTGCACAAAGCAATTTTTAGAAAATACATTGCATCACCAAAAAAACATTTGTCTAGCAGAGCGTAGTTTCGATCTACGGACCTCTGGGTTATGGGCCCAGCACGCTTCCGCTGCGCCACTCTGCTTATGTATATTCTTTAAAAAATAGAAACTGATTCCAAAAAATTTGTACTTCTGTTGAACATTGGCGATTTCAATTTTCATAATAATCGCCTAAGATGTTAAACCCACACGATTGACATGGTTTTTTATTAAAGTTACTTTTGACTAGATTCCTTAGTGACTCACGAGCTTTATGTTGCTTTGTTTATAGGTGATCTTCAAACAAGAGAATCTGATGAAACTACTCTTTTGCAGAAATATTTCTGAGTTCTAACCAAACTAGTACTGCATCGACCGGGAATCGAACCCGGGCCGCCCACGCGGCAAGCGAGCATTCTACCACTGAACCATCGAGGCATAATTCTTCAAGTCTACTGTGCACAAAGAAATTTTTAGAAAATACATTGCATCATCAAAAAAGCATTTGTCTAGCAGAGCGTAGTTTCGATCTACGGACCTCTGGGTTATGGGCCCAGCACGCTTCCGCTGCGCCACTCTGCTTATGTTTATTCTTTAAAAAATAGAAACTGATTCCAAAAAATTTGTACTTCTGTTGAACATTGGCGATTTCAATTTTCATAATTATCGCCTTAGATGTTAAACCCACACGATTGACATGTTTTTTTTTAAAGTTACTTTTGATTTGATTCCTTAGTGACTCACGAGCTTTATGTCGCTTTGTTTTTAGGTGATCTTCACACACGAGAATCTTATAAAACTACTCTTTTACAGATATATTTCTGAGTTCTTACCAAACTAGTACTGCATCGACCGGGAATCGAACCCGGGCCGCCCACGTGGCAAGCGAGCATTCTACCACTGAACCATCGATGCGACATTGTTCAAGTCTACTGTGCACAAAGAAATTTTTAGAAAATACATTGCATCATCAAAAAAACATTTGTCTAGCAGAGCGTAGTTTCGATCTACGGACCTCTGGGTTATGGGCCCAGCACGCTTCCGCTGCGCCACTCTGCTTATGTTTGTTCTTTAAAAAATAGAAACTGATTCCAAAAAATGTGTACTTCTGTTGAACATTGGCGATTTCAATTATCGCCTAAGATGTTAACCCACACGATTGACATGGTTTTTTTAAAAGTTACTTTTGATTTGATTCCTCAGTGACTCACGAGCTTTAAGTCGCTTTGTTTTTAGGTGATCTTCACACTCGAGAATCTGATCAAA
This sequence comes from Daphnia pulicaria, assembly GCF_021234035.1. NCBI lineage: Eukaryota > Metazoa > Arthropoda > Branchiopoda > Diplostraca > Daphniidae > Daphnia > Daphnia pulicaria. The sequence continues at coordinate 15,735,855 of NC_060918.1, forward strand.
CTACTCTTTTGCAGAAATATTTCTGAGTTCTAACCAAGCTAGTACTGCATGGACCGGGAATCGAACCCGGGCCGCCCAAGTGGCAAGCGAGCATTCTACCACTGAACCATCGAGGCATAATTCTTTAAGTCTACTGTGCACAAAGAAATTTTTAGAAAATACATTGCATCATCAAAAAAACATTTGTCTAGCAGAGCGTAGTTTCGATCTACGGACCTCTGGGTTATGGGCCCAGCACGCTTCCGCTGCGCCACTCTGCTTATGTTTATTCTTTAAAAAATAGAAAATGATTCCAAAAAATTTGTACTTCTGTTGAACATTGGCGATTTCAATTTTCATAATTATCGCCTTAGATGTTAAACCCACACGATTGACATGTTTTTTTTTTAAGTTACTTTTGATTTGATTCCTTAGTGACTCACGAGCTTTATGTCGCTTTGTTTTTAGGTGATCTTCACACACGAGAATCTTATAAAACTACTCTTTTACAGATATATTTCTGAGTTCTTACCAAACTAGTACTGCATCGACCGGGAATCGAACCCGGGCCGCCCACGTGGCAAGCGAGCATTCTACCACTGAACCATCGATGCGACATTGTTCAAGTCTACTGTGCACAAAGAAATTTTTAGAAAATACATTGCATCATCAAAAAAACATTTGTCTAGCAGAGCGTAGTTTCGATCTACGGACCTCTGGGTTATGGGCCCAGCACGCTTCCGCTGCGCCACTCTGCTTATGTTTGTTCTTTAAAAAATAGAAACTGATTCCAAAAAATGTGTACTTCTGTTGAACATTGGCGATTTCAATTATCGCCTAAGATGTTAACCCACACGATTGACATGGTTTTTTTTAAAGTTACTTTTGATTTGATTCCTCAGTGACTCACGAGCTTTAAGTCGCTTTGTTTTTAGGTGATCTTCACACTCGAGAATCTGATCAAACTACTCTTTTGCAGAAATATTTCTGAGTTCTAACCAAGCTAGTACTGCATGGACCGGGAATCGAACCCGGGCCGCCCAAGTGGCAAGCGAGCATTCTACCACTGAACCATCGAGGCATAATTCTTTAAGTCTACTGTGCACAAAGAAATTTTTAGAAAATACATTGCATCATCAAAAAAACATTTGTCTAGCAGAGCGTAGTTTCGATCTACGGACCTCTGGGTTATGGGCCCAGCACGCTTCCGCTGCGCCACTCTGCTAATAATTAATCTTTCAAAAATAGAAACTGATTCCAAAAAATTTGTACTTCTGTTGAACATAGGCGATTTCAATTTTCATAATTATCGCCTTAGATGTTAACCCACACGATTGACATGGTTTTGTTTTAAAGTTACTTTTGATTAGATTCCTTAGTGACTCACGAGCTTTATGTTGCTTTGTTTATAGGTGATCTTCAAACAAGAGAATCTGATGAAACTACTCTTTTGCAGAAATATTTCTGAGTTCTAACCAAACTAGTACTGCATCGACCGGGAATCGAACCCGGGCCGCCCACGTGGCAAGCGAGCATTCTACCACTGAACCATCGAGGCATAATTCTTCAAGTCTACTGTGCACAAAGAAATTTTTAGAAAATACATTGCATCATCAAAAAAACATTTGTCTAGCAGAGCGTAGTTTCGATCTACGGACCTCTGGGTTATGGGCCCAGCACGCTTCCGCTGCGCCACTCTGCTTATATTCATTATTTTAAAAATAGATACTGATTCCAAAAAATTTGTACTTCTGTTGAACATTGGCGATTTCAATTATCGCCTAAGATGTTAATCCGCACGATTGACATGGTTTTTTATTAAAGTTACTTTAGATTTGATTCCTTAGTGACTCACGAGCTTTATGTCGCTTTGTTATTAGGTGATCTTCACACACGAGAATCTGATCAAACTACTCTTTTACAGATATATTTCTGAGTTCTTACCAAACTAGTACTGCATCGACCGGGAATCGAACCCGGGCTGCCCACGTGGCAAGCGAGTATTCTACCACTGAACCATTGATGCGACATTGTTCAAGTCTACTGTGCACAAAGAAATTTTTAGAAAATACATTGCATCATCAAAAAAACATTTGTCTAGCAGAGCGTAGTTTCAATCTACGGACATCTGGGTTATGGGCTCAGCACGCTTCCGCTGCGCCACTCTGCTTATTTTTATTCTTTCAAAAATAGAAACTGATTCCAAAAAATTTGTACTTCTGTTGAACATTGGCGATTTCAATTTTCATAATTATCGCCTAAGATGTTAAACCCAAACGATTGACATGGTTTTTTATTAAAGTTACTTTTGACTAGATTCCTTAGTGACTAACGAGCTTTATGTTGCTTTGTTTTTAGATGATCTTCAAATACCAGAATCTGATCAAACTACTCTTTTGCAGAAATATTTCTGAGTTCTTACCAAACTAGTACTGCATCGACCGGGAATCGAACCCGGGCCGCCCACGTGGCAAGTGAGCATTCTACCACTGAACCATCGATACGACATTGTTCAAGTCTACTGTGCACAAAGAAATTTTTAGAAAATACATTGCATCATCAACAAAACATTTGTCTTGCAGAGCGTAGATTTGATCTACGGACCTCTGGGTTATGGGCCCAGCACGCTTCCGCTGCGCAACTCTGCTTATGTTTATTCTTTCAAAAATAGAAACTGATTCCAAAAAATTT